>NC_056738.1:409709398-410009398 GCF_019279795.1 Protopterus annectens | reverse complement strand
TCTCCACTTTTCTGTGTTGACAAGAACAGTGAGCTTCAAAAGTCCTCTCTTGTTGAACCCTAATTCTGACCCATTACCAGAAGCTCTCTTTAGACAGGTCCATAGGAAGGTAGACTCACCAATTCACCACCAAAATCTGTCGTGGAAGACATGGACTTGGATGAAGGGGAAGGTTCCCCTAGGTTCCTTTTCAGAGACTTCACATTCTGCAATATCTTGGAATTGATAAAACAGAAGGGTTGGGTTGGTCCACCGATGCATGTTCTCCAAGAGAGTCCATGTTCCTGGAGGCTTTTGGAGCTAGTGGTTCCCCCCCTCTTGACATACTTATTGAATTGGTGTCATAGAGGGCCTGGAAGAATCCTGACATGGCAGAGCCATTCTCCCCCCCCCCTCAAAATGATAAAATTCTAGCAGCATCTATATACAGGGCACAGTGAAGCAAAGCTCCACCTGTAGATGCCATGGTTGTGGTGGCAGTCACGAAGAAAGAGCTGTCAAGAGAGTACATCTGTCCAACTCCCAAATAGGAAATCTATGGCTTTGGACAAATTTGGTAACAGATGTATGGTTCAGCAATATTTACTCTTGGAGCGCTAAATTATCTGGTTTATATTAAATAAGCGAACACTTAAAAACACAAATGCTTATTCATCGACCCTAATTCAGCGAACACTGAAAATGCCGAACACTCACAACAGCGATTTTTTCCCACGGAAAGAAAATTGCTGTTCTGCAAAAAAAAAAAAAACTTAAAACGGTATTTAATGTGGGGGGCTGTGCCCCCCACACCCCTCCCTACTTAAATATACCAACTCCGAGATTGCACCACAGTGGAGGAAACGGCAAACTCCCAAAACCGGCCCAGCAATTTTTTTTCCCTGAGAAAAAATTTGCAGTTCTGGGTGTTTGGCATTTTCAGCATTTGCTGATTCAATATAGACCCAGATTATCTTGCCCACATGACACAATTCCAGAGGAAATTGACTTAGAGCTTGCCAGTTCCCTCTCTGGTAATTTGCCAATTGATATTCAAAAACTGGAATCTCCGCTATCTAACTTGCAGTCTTTAGAAAGCAGACAAATGGAAACATTAGATAATGTAGCTAATGATATGGCTAGGGCAGCAGGCACTACATAGCCATATGCCATCATGCCTGGATGAATTTATTTGACTTTGTGAAAGGCGTTAATACATCTTTCCTTAATGCCCTTTTTGATTCGGCTTAAGGTTAAGGAAACACCAGGAGCGAACAGAAATTAAGACCCTTTCTGCTTGTAGGAATCTGTTTCTCCATTTGTCAGAGGACCTTTTCAAAGAATCAGGAGAAAAAAAAGGTTCAGGAGATCAGAGGGTTTTAATTGAGGTGCTCCTTTAGATAGGTCCTTCTGCGGCACAGGGGGTGGCAGTTTTAGTGGACATTGTCCTAGAGGCAGAGACCATCCGCAAAACTGGGGATTTTGTGGACCCTTTTCCAAAAAATCCTTCAGTGGTCCTGATGGGTTGCACAACTGCTGTATTCTGGAGACAGTTGGGACACTTATCCCTACACCCTCAAACCTGGCAGGCCATCAGTTCAGACTCATGGGTGTTGAGAATAATCATCAGAGGTTGCATCATTCCCCTTGTTTCCTCTCCTTAGATAAAGACAAGGATTTCATTAACAACAACCAACTGGAATCTATGACAGCAGAAATCAAAAAGCTGGTAGAAAGAGAGTCATTGAGCAGGTCCCAACAGACCAATTAAGATCTGGAGTCCATTCCAGGTTCTTTTTAGTTCCAAAAAAAGGCAGAGGACCCAAGGCCAATCTTGGACCTAAGTCACCTAAATCTGTTTGCAAAACAGACAAAATTCTGGATGGTCTTGGTTCAGTTCATTTTGCCACTGCTGAAGAAGGATGATTGGAAGTTCTCAGTAGATCTCCAGAATGCTTATCATATTAAGATAAACAAGCAATCCAGTAAATGTCTCCATTTCAGACTGATAGCCAATCATTTACAATTCAGAGCACTTACCTTTGGACTCACCACAGCCCCCAGATAGTTACTAAATGTGCGACAGTGATAGCCTATCTCAGACTGCAGGCGGCTGTTCCCATATTTAGATGATTGGCTGCTCATCACCATAACCAGGGATCTCCTTATTTATTTTATTTTTATTTTACATTTGTTGACCGCGACAGTCCGACTTGATACATATCTATTTTCAGCGGAGGCCTGGGGAGAAAAGCTCCAGACATAACATACAAAAAATTATATATATATATATATATATATATATATATATATATATATATATATATATACACACACACACATACATACATCCTAATAGTGTTTCAATTCAGTACAGTATTTCATTCACTAAGTAGACATTCATCACAGTGTGTCACATATTAATATAAGCTGGAAGGTTATTGTCCTAAATTAGTGCAAGCTGGTAGGTTACTGGCAAACAGGATGAAGTCAAAGTGGAGCAAGAAGTCCTCTATTAGCACATGGTTGTAGGATGGAGTTAGGACTGGCACAAGGACATAGCCAACATGTTTTAAAGTATTGTTAGACTTTTTTTCAATGGGGTTAGAGTTTTCAAGTAAGATCACTAGGCAGTGAATTCCAAGTTTTGCCCACAGAGTTGGCAAACAGTGTGTCCCCAGCTAAGTTGTTAGTATTGAATGTTCGCATTAAGAGTCTGTCCAATGTGCGTAGTGCCCTAAGGTTACTGTATGGAGCAATAAGGTTTTTCAGTGCAGGTGTATTTTCAGGTTGGTAGAGAACCTTGTATGCAACTATTAGTTGCTTGACTTGGAGAAGACTAGGCAGTTCAAGCCACCCTATAGAATTTAGGTTAAGGCAGTGGTGTGTTCTGTAGGCTACACCAGTGGCGAATCTAACAATATGATTATAGCAACATGAAAGTTTGTTGAGGTTAATTTTACACCGGTTTGTGAATAAAGGGGAGGCATAAAGGAGGGTGGAGAGTAGATGTGTTTGGGCTACAACAGTTCTAGCTAAGGGAGTTAGGAAAGGTTTAATCTTGTGTAGTGAGCCAAGGTTTTTTCTCAACTGTTTTGATGGTTTGATTAATATGCAAGTCAAACTTCAGGTTATCAACAATTATACCTATGAGTTTAGTTGAGGGATCAGGAGAAATAATGGTGCAATTGTTAGATTTTATACTAACAGTGGGTGAGGACCTACTAGTGGGAGAGAAAAGTAGCAGTTTCATTGTATTAGGATTTTATATTAGCTGACGATTAAGGAGCCAGTTTTCTACTGTATTAAATGCATCTTGGGATAGAATTTGGAGGTCCATGGAGGAAGTGGCCAAGCATATTAAAGTGGAATCCGCATATTGTATACAAGTTGCATTAATAAAGATAGAAAATACAAGGGGTCCTGATATGGATACTTGTGGGAGAGTGATAGGTAGGATAGTAGATATTTTGTCCTGCCATAGGACAGCCTGTTGTCTACTACTCAAAGCAGAGACACCTTTTGCTCCACTTTCTGCATAGCTTCAGTTTGTGAGTCTCCTTGAACCAAATGAAGTCAGTTGAATCCATAGAGCTGATTGGATGCCGTCTAGATAGAAATCAAATAGACAAATTGCCACAGTCCAGAGTTCCTTCTTGCATCATCCCTCACTTTCTGTAAGGCTAATTCTAAAATGCTTAGGGCTTATGGCCTCCACAATCACGATTCCATTGTTGAAATATCACATGAGAGTACTTCAGTGGGCCCTGTGTCTGTTCAATGGTCTCAGCTTTTTCAGTCCCCCAAGTACTCCCATCCAACTGACTCCTGTATGGAAAACCTACATCAGATGGTGGACGATGTATCCAATGATTTCATAAGGCTGTCCCACATGCTATAGTAACAGTTACCACAGACACTTCCATTTTATGGTGGGAGGGCATTAAGAATGGAAAACTGTTCAAGATACATGGATGCCGTTAGAGGTCAAACTTCACATTAACATTCTGAAAATGAGCAGGCCTTCTAGCATTGCAGACATTCCAGGATCTAGGCATATATCGTCGGGGGGATATATTTCCATAAGAACAAGGACACCCGATTAAGTTGATAGACAAAAAATAGAAACGGAAGAGAGATCGAACTACAACTTTGAAAACTGAAATAAGCTGGACAAATAAAGCATAGTGTGAGAGAAGATCAAGAAAAATTTGAAGAAAATTTATTTAAAGATATTGAGGATAATAGGAAACTTTTTTTATAGATGCATAAGATGTGGAAGGAGTAAAGACGTACGAAATAATAAACTGTATGCAGATTCTAAAATTTATTCCTGACACAACTGATTACAGATATTTACAAAATCTTGTGCTAAACAAGTATGGATCCACAAAAGAGTGATAAGTTGTCCTAGTGATATCCAGGCAACCTCAGACACTGGAATCACTTATATTGAAAAACTGTGCAAACTGGTTCCAAACAAAGCACAGGGAGAAGATGGAATGCATTGTCTATTATTTACTAGGTCATATAAATATAGAGAGATTCCTCAAAATTGGAAGCATGCACTTATTAAACCTGCGTTTAAGGGAAAGGGAAGTAGGACAAACCCAAAGTCATAAGACTTGCAAGTCTACTTTCATCTTATGGAAAGATAATGGAAAATGTAACATTGGATAAGTTACTGTCAGAATTGGATAGGTTGGGATTTGAAACTATGTATCCGCATGCATTTCTTGAAAGTATATCTACCACCACCTGTAATATGATGATCTATAACTATAACAGCTATGAATTAAATTGTGCTGTCGTGTAATTTATATAGGTTTAATTTCAGCATTTGACAGGGCCGTACACAAAACACTGATCAGTAAATTAGAACAGCAAGGTATCGATGTACTCTTGATAAGATGGATAGCTTTATACCTTACAAATAAGACATGGCAAGTATCGTACAGCAATTGGACAGGTGAAATTCTTGGTTACAGTCAGGGTGTCCTACAGGACTCTGTCCTAGGCCCTTGCTTCTTTAGATTGCATCTTTCAGACGTAACTTTTTCATCTGAGGTGTTTTACAGTCTATATGCAGATGACCTGAAATCGGGTAAACTGATTCCATGCGAGACAGATGAGACATTTCTGCAAAACAACTTGACTATGTTGATCATTTGGACACAGGAGAATAATATTCTGATAAATGCACCAAAAAGTAAGCATATGAGATTTGGGAGACATAATTGAAAGCTGAATATTTAATACAGTAAACAGTGATTGAAACTGTAGATTCATTTAATGACCTGGTTATATGGGTAGATCCATCTTTGAGTTTTTCTAATCATATCAACCAATTGTTTAATGATAGCTATAGAACTATACGTTATATAAAATATATATATATATATGTCTAGGAAATCAGAAATAATGAAGTAATTTGTTACATTAAAGTTGAGTATGGAATAACAGTATGGAAACCTTATAAGAAAACAAGCACAAGTAAACTAGAAAGAGTACAACAGAAATATACCAAAGGCATCCATATATGTGAAAATTTAAGATCTGATGTCAATTTTCATTCATTCAACATATGGTTCAGCTCCATCTCAGCCACTGTTCTACAGCTCGTGGAAAGCACAAACTCTCGAGCTCCTCCATTACCAATAATGCTACAGTCCCCCTCCTCCAGATCTCATTTGCTGCCTTTGGAATCAGATGTGGTCGCTACAGCTCTCAAGCAAATTTTATTTCTTCTAACGATAAGTACCTTTTTCTTTGCCTGTTATATATTTCTAGTTATTACCTTCCCTTTACCTGTACCATTGGTATATTCATTTACCATAGTGGTAACCCCTTACACTTTGCCATTTCTAGGCAAACTCCTTTTTTTCCTCCATTGTTTAGTACTCTGTGATGCCTTTCTGCTGTATTCTTAAAAAATATATATATTTTTCTTATTTACTGGATTTTATTTAGTAAAGACAATGGCAGATAAACCTTCGGGTTTTAAAAAATGTGATGTGTGGGCACAAGATTCCCCTCTCTGATGCCCATCAAATTTGTGTTTATTGCTCAGGACCTGAACATTTCCAGGGATCCTGTTCGAATTTGTAAGTCTTTTTAATCTGAGGGCCATTGTGGACTGGGAAAATAAATTAATTCTTAAAGGCCTTATTCCTTCGGCCTTTAGAGAATCTCTTTTTGGAGTTCAACCCTCCAAGCTGGACAAAAAGAAGGAAAGAAAATGTTCTGGTCAAGCTGGCTTTTCAAACTCCTCTTCAGATCAGACCTCAGAGCTGAAAAAACAGTAGGAAGTCATCAGGTCTGACACACCACAAGTCATTGGATCATGCATCTTCCTTCACTAGGTCCATTTCTTCAGATCCTACTCCCACAGAGCCAAAACTAGTTCCCAGAGCCAGATATGCTTCATATCTGGATCAAGTACCATCTCAACTCCCGTCAACCTTCCTAGAAGTACATCATTCTCTCTCCATCGCCTCTTTTCATTCATCCAGAAGTCTCACTGAAGTGGATGTGGATAAAATGATGAAGTTTCTTTCAACACAAATACAGATGGGAATTCCCTGGCCCCTACCCCAATGGGTCTGGAGGCATTTAAATCATTCAACTCCACCTATTTTGGCTCCTTCAGAGCTCTGTACATTGGTTTCGGAGCCCACTGATCCAATTTTCTGGGTGCCATCTTCTTTGGCTCCGAAGATACCTGTATCCTTGGATCTGACGCTTTCTCTGAGCATGTTTCCTCCAAGCGTGTCAGAGTTGGATCTTGGACCCAAAGTTTCATTGCTGGATCCAGGGGTTAGGGTCGACTCCAAAGTTCTCAGAGCTGAGTCTGCCTCTCAGAGCCTTGGCATTCAGTAGTGTGGTTCTGACTCTTGCCTCTGGGGCTTCGGGCTGGACGGAACTGTCTGTCCAGAAGCACACCACCTTGACTCCAACAGTTTTTTTCTTCAAGGCCATTTTGTCTTCAAGGTGATGGAGCGAGTATTCTCATCTAAAGGTCAGATGGCTCCTTTCCCCTCTAATCTTCCTTCTGGTTCCCAGATGCTTTTGCGTCATGAGTTTCAGCATTCTACTCCACAAGAACAGCCAGCCCAAAGTCTCCAGGTAGCCCCACAGGGTATTATGTCTTCCGATACTTCTCCGGAGGAAATCCAAGAGGAGCCACTTGGACTTCCCTCAGGAGTCAGTCACAGAAGATACTGATTTCAGTGAAGGGGAAGGGTCCCCAAGATCACCACCTGACATTTCATTTAGAGACATTCTGGAGATCCTGAAACAGCAGGGTGGTTGGTCCACTGACAACCATTCCCAAGAGGAATTGATATTCCTGGACACCTTTGGTGCTGGCACATCTACCTCCTGGGTGACTCCACCCACTCAGGAGCTCATTGACTTGATCTCTCAAGTAGGCATACAAGGAACCAGATTCTGTAGAGCTGATCCCCAAGAGAGTAGATAGGATCCTGGCACCACCAAAAGGAAGGGGGGTTAGAATAAAGGAGTACTGGTAGCTGCTGTGGTCATGATGGCTGCCTTAAAGAAAGAACCTTTGGGATAAAGTTCTTCTGTCCACCCTTGCTAACAGGGAGTCTAGGGCTCTGGACAGATTTAGGAAGCAAGTTTATACATCAGCAATCTTTGCTTTCAGGTCCCTGAATTACTTGGTGCACTTTACTAGATTACAGAGGGATTTGATCAAGGAGCTCTCAAAAACCCTCTCGAGGACTAGTACTGCTGAGGCAGAGTTTTCTATTGCTTCACAATTAGCCACCCTTCAGTCCATTTCACCCTTCAGTCCATCTAAGAGGCTTATCTCACATGCAGCTGAGGGAGCCTGAATAGTGGCTGTTTCAAGCATTTCCAACAGAAGACATGCCTGGATGTGCCTGTGTGATTTTGCAGAGCCCTTCAAGTCATCTTTCGTCAGTGCTCCTTTTGATGGAAGTTTACTGTTTGGCCCCAGGGTTTAAGGACTCGCTCTTCATAGAAAGATGCTGTCTGCTGTTAGAGTACATCTTTTGACTCCTCAGAGAACCTTTTCCAGGAGACAGCAAGGTGGTTGAAAGATGTTCAAGAAATCCCAGGGTCAATTGAGCAGGATTAGAAATACAAAAGCTAGACAAACCAGTCATCCAAGATGTCCCCTCAGACCAGAAAATATCCAGAACTTACTCAAGATTCTTTTTAGTGCCAAAAAAGACAGGGAACTGTAGACCAATTTTGGATCTCAATGTTCTGAACGGGTCTGTTCAGTGTACCAAGTTCCGGATAGTCACGGTTCAGTTCATTTTTCCTTTCCTGCACAAGGATACATGGATGTGTACTATCACATAAAAATTAACAGATGGTCCAGGAGATATCTATGCTTCCAGCTGGGAACCAGTCATCACCAGTTCAAAGCACAGCCCTTTGGTTTCACCATAGCCCCAGGGTGTTTACCAAATGCATGACAGTGGTAGCAGCTCACTTCAGACTGCAGGGATTGAGTGTTTTCATACCTAGACAACTGGCTCCTTACCGCCTTGTCCAAGCATCTACTGATAATAGCTCGGGACTATGTACTCCAAACTTGTACCAATCTGGGCATAATCACAATCAACCACAAGAAATCTCATCTTCAACCTTCTCAATCCCTAGAATTCATAGGAGCCAATTTCAACACGATATCAATGATGGTGCCCCCCCCCCTTACCGAGAGTTAAAACCATCCATTTTCAAATCAGCAGAATAATTCAAAGTTCATCCCTACCATTCTGCAAAATATTACAGACCCTGGGGTCCCTATCTGTGGCAGTAGTTTTGCTCCCACTAGTAAAATACCATATGAGAATTCTTCAATGGAAATTGGCAACCTAGAGGTCCATCCTGCATCAGTTCTTGTCCACCAAGATCATTATTACTCAGGCTTGCAAAAGATTCATTTGGTGGTGGATTCACTCAGATCAACTATTACAAGGTTGTCCATTCATCCTCCCTCAGTCCAAGGCCATAGTGACCATGGTTGCTTCCCAGTTTGGGTGGGCTGGGGGCATTTTTTGGGGAAGACTGTTCAAGACACTTAGTCCCCCGAAGAGGCCAATTTGCATATCAGTGTGCTGGAAATGAAAGCAGTACTCCTAGCATTGCAGGCGTTTCAAGACTCTCTCCCTTCCAGGACTATTGCGATACAAATGGACAATATGTCTGTAGTATGGTAGGAGTTTACATCAACAAACAAGAAGGAACCAGAACTTACCCCTTGTGTCATGAAGCTATGAGAGTATGGCAATGGATGCTCTCTTCAAACCGATTTCTGATAGCAATGTATATACCAGGGAAATCCAGCGCTATAGCAGACAGGATGAGATGGTCCATTTTATTACCTCACAAGTGATCTCTCAACACAGAAGTGGTGGAAATGATATTCTGCCAGTGAGGTCAGCCAGACTGTGACCTATTTGCATCCCCCTGAACTAGTGCAGCAGGTTCCTTGTCCTAATCCCCCCACTAGGGGAATCACCAAGGGATGCCCTCCTTCACTGTTGGCCCCCAGGTCTCCTCTATGCGTACCTTCCAACTCCCTTAATCCCCAAATGTCTACAGAAGGCATCTCATTTGAAGAGCAGAGTCATCCTCATTGCCCCTTACTAGCTTGACAGAATTGGTTTCCCTTCCTTTGCCCTCATCTAGTTCACCAACCGTTGATTCTGGATCCAGTTTCCAGACTTCCTGTCTTATCTGACAGAATTGACTCACCTGGATATCTTGGACCTCAAGTTAACCACATATCTTCAATTCCATTTAAAGCCAGCCAGCTAGCCAATGCTCTCATTTCCAGTGAGCTGCATTCTTTTATATTATTGTAAGGCCTCTACCAGAAAATCTACAAGAGCAAATAGAAAAGATTTGTCCTTTGACCACAACAATAACATGAATCTGACCCTTTTTTAGCACCTCTACATAAGATCCTTGAATTCCTGGCTTCCATTTTCAGTGATGGACCTAGTCCCTCTGCAATTCTAGTCCAGCTATCTGATATGTCCAATTTTCATATTAGAATTTATTTATTTATTTATTTTATTTTATTTATTTAAATATGTACTGGGAGTGTCCGACTGGACGTGGGTCCATTTTCAGCGGAGGCCTGGGGAGAAAAGCTCCACAGTAAAATAAACAGACAGTAGTTACATTGGATTACATAGTGATTAACAATTTAACATAGAAATTGCTTACAACATATTTACAGATGAAGAACATAGTACATCAGTAGACAACTAGAATTTTTATCTGTGAAGTACATAACAGGCATTAACAAATGTAACAATGAGAAGTTCCTGCTGTATAATAAGTACTAGGCTTATGAGCATCTGAGCTTGCTATCATCAAGGTAGTTAGTGGAGGTGAAAAAAAGGTAGTAGTTGGATGGGGTGGATGATATTAGAGTGGGAGTTGCAAGGGCATAGCCAGCATGTATTGATAATTCTTCTTTAGTATCTTCATGTCTTTGTAAAGCTTTTGTAAAAGGAGCATTTTTATTGAAGCCCCCTTCGAGGTCCCTACTGCACCTAGAGATCTTACTGTAATGTTGCAGGCCCTAACTCAGAGTCCTTTTGAACCTGCAGTAAGGTTTAAACTAAGATGTTTAACTTGGAAAACAATTTTTCTCATGGCTATAACATTGGCTAGAAGAGTGTCAGAACTGCAAGCCTTATCTTCTAAGCCTCATTATTTAATCTTTGGCAAGAATAGGGTATCTTTAAGAACCAACCCTTAACCCTTCCTTCCTAAGGTGGTTTCAGGATCTAATATTAATCAACCATTAATCTCCCTGTATTATTTCCAAATTTCTCTTAAAATTGAATACCTGTTACATTTATTGGACGTTCATAGACAATTACGTTTCTATATGCATAGAACTAAGAAATTTAGGAAATCTGACCAATTATTTGTGTTTTTTTTTAAACCAAATTGGGTCTTCCAATTTCGAAAGTAACTTTATCAAAATGAGTGACTGTATCTCCTTTGTGTATAACAAGTTGGGTCCAGTCCTGTCTAAAGTCGTGAAGGCCTATTCAACTAAAATCTATGGTGACCTCATCAGCCTTACTAGACAGAACTTCCATGGAAGATATTTGTTCGACTGCAATTTGAGCTAACCCTCTTACCCTTATTACTCATTACAAACTGCATCTGGTCTTGAGGGGAAGAGCGGCTTTCGGCTCTACAGTACTCAGGAATATCCTTCTTTAGAGTCCTCCCAGAATTTATAATTTTTCCCATATGTTGAGGAATGAATGAAATTTGACATCAGATGAAGTTATGTACTCATGATAACATTCCATCTGTGTTGTCCATTTTCATTCTTCCTCAATTCTACTTCCTCCAACCTCCTTCCATGCTTCTTTGATGACTTCTAGAACAACAGAAAAGTGCTTCAGGAACCAAGTTTCCTTTCTTTAAGCTCCAGAAAGTGACTTTCTGTAGTATGTAGAATATGACAGTGTTTTTACTTTTTGGGGGGAGCTACAAACAAGATCTAGAGAAGGAGAGGGATTGTAGCATTATGGGTAAGGGAGGAGCTCAAGTGTTTGTGGTTTCTACGAGCAGTTGAGTCTAATCCGAGGATTAGGATGCAAACCATATATTGAGGAAGACGGAAAATGGACAGCATAGATGGAAAGTTATACTGAGAACCTGTACAGTGTCTCTTACAGATATCTAAGAGGAGATCTTATTCAGGTATGTAGGACATTTAGAGACAGCTACCTTTGGGAATGTTTGAGGTTTTCAAAATGTAGTAGAGAATCATCAGACAACCTATGTAGAAGATTCTATATGAATGAGAAGTGTACTAACTGGTTCTCTGAGAGAGCAGCTGATGCATGCAACAGACTACCAAACTGCATTAAAGCAAGTACTATTTTTCCTTCTAATATATAGCCAAGTTATAGGATATTTAAAAGACTTCAAATTATTATGATAGGCAAACTTGACCTGCGGTATTCTAAGGAGTAGAAAGATGGAATTTTGGATGGAAAGGACTCTTGAGTCCTGGATCCACAAGGTTGAAGGTGCTGAGAATGGATCTGAGTCAAATCCAAGATCCAGAACCAGATGAAAATGTGGCAACATGGATCTGTCAATGTTTCATGTCACTGTTGGGAGTATTCTTCACCTATGGAATTTCCTGTCAAGGAGAGCCCAACATCTGGCCAGTACATGAAAGCATTCCACTCTTATAAGTGCTGTACATCACACATTTGCTCCCCACCTATGACATAGGGCATAAAGGTGACGTACGGACAGATATACTTAGAACTTCTTTGCTGCTAATCCAAACACCATTATTCAACATTGGTCTAAAAGCCTTTCTGCTGTACCAGTTACCAAGCAGTGTTAAGTGCCCCACTGGGGTTTCTTCATTTCTTTTTCTTATTGTCATTGTGTTTGTGTTTTACAGAAAGGGAAACTGTCAGTGTGGGAGGCAGATTCCCCATAAAAATTGTCACGATCAATGTCATTTATGCTTGGGTGCTTCCCTTAATCATATGTAGTGTTCTGTCTGCCAGGCATTTGTGCCTATGACTCTAGTAGTTGCCTCGCCTCATTGTCTACATACCTGGAGCACCAACATCTTAAGTTGTTGGTTCAAGGTGCTATGGCAGAATCCTGCTGTCCTGAAGGCCAGCCCTCTGTCAATAAGGGAGTCAAAAAAGTTAAACTTGAGTCAGCTACTGTCCAGTCTCCCTAGCTGTCTCAGTATTAAGACTGGTGAATGCCTGGAGGACCATCTGGTTGTTTCTTTGGATTCCTCTGATGTGACCCCATCGGACTCCGACATGGATCTGGCTTTTCAAACATCTGTGCCTGACATTGAGGGGGAGCTTCGGCTGATTTTAAGTGGACTTCTCACAGAAACAGAAGACAAAGCACGTTTCCCCTGTTGTGAGGGATCCCCAACATGAATGGCAGGATTACACTCTGGGTTTAATGCTTTGATGCTCTTGAAGCCACCTCTAGGGGTAGCTGTTCCTGCTCCTCCCTGGTTATCCATTCCCTCAAAAGGCCTAGGGAATTAGATTCCTCATATAAGGATCTGGACTCGGAAAGATTCCTTGGCTTATTCTTCCCAAATCCCTTCCCCCTTAGACTATGGTTCAGAGGAATAGGACTCCTTAAGTCCAGATTCTCCTTTGAGGATACCATTGCCTGTATGATGGACTATTTAAGACAGATTGTTCTCAAGTCTCTGATATTCAAAAAATATTATGAACTCCTACAAATGGCATATCCCAAACCATCTGCTCTTCCTCCTGTTCTGGCTGCCCTTCTGGATAGCTTTTTGGCAACTTCTGTAACTCCTGACTTTTAGCCTGCTGCAATTAAGAAGCCAGATAGGTTCTGTAAAGAGCCTAATGAGTGAAAATTTCTTTATAAATTACCTTCTGCTGACCCTTCTGTAGTGTCATTCTCAATAAGCCATCCCACATTGTTACCCCCACCTAGCGTTGCCTTCTGATAAGGATAGCAGAGCAATGGAAACTTTACACTGCCGCCATTTTATCCTATAAGGGCCATCATCTACCAGACTCGTATGACCAGTAATTCCAGGCCCCCCAAATTTTCACAGATAGTGATTTGGTATGTTAACAAGCAGGGGTGCACAAGGTCTTATCTTCTTTCCAGGCTAACTCTTCTGGTCCAGAATCTAGCTATCCAGTATCAAGTGACTCTTCTTGTGGTTTGCATTCCCTCAGAGCACAATCAGTGGGAGACTCCTTGATCATGTCCAGCACCCAAGCTCACATATGGATGCTTCACAGAGATGTGTTCTTGGATATTGTCCATAGATGGGGTATTCTTCAGGTAGATCTTTTTGCCTCCCCTCTGATCAGACAACCTCCTCTATTCTGTTCCAGAGTCACAAGTCCTCTGGCTTGGAAACTGGATGCCCTGCCTTTTCCTTGGAAGGGGATGTGTTTACTCCCTTCCTGTGTTACTATGAGTTCTACACAAGATCAGGCAGGTCTCTCCCAAAATCTTCCTTTTGGCCCAGACAACATTGGTTCATCTTCTTTCTCACTTGGTCAGGGGCAATCGACTCAAGTTACCTCACCAAGTGGATCTTCTCACACAAGACAAGGGGTCTCTGATCCATCCTCACTTGTCCACTTTTCAAATGACAACTGTGGGTGATGTTTTTTGACCCCCTTTCAGACACCTCTATTCTGAGGACATGCTTTTGGTTCCGCAGGATGCTAAGAAACTCACTACCAGGAAATCATATATTTCCAAACAGAAGAGATTCTTTGTCTAGTGCCTGTCTCACCATCAGGATCCTCTGTCAGTGAAGGTTCCCTTGGTTTTCTCTTATTTGTGTGATCTTATCCATGCTCAGTTGGCTTATTCTTTAGTGAAAGCTCAACTGTCAACAGTTACTCCTCATCCGCCCTTGACCCCTCCTCCGGCCTCTAGCTTTGAGGCCAAGCAACTCCTTAAGGCATGCATCATATCATGCCTCCCAGGAAGCCTATCCCACCTTCTTAGGACCTCAGTTTTGTACTTGCAAAATTGACCCAATCTCTTTTGAGCTGGTTTCCTTTCAACATTGTACTGTTTTGTATTTGGCTCTTACTTCATTCAAGAGGGTGTCTGAACTTCAGGCTGTCTTTGCCATTCCTCCATTTGTAGATGTTCTTCGTGTTTCACTGTTGCAGTCATTACATTTGGGTTTTCTGCTTGCAGTAGCCCTCAGTCGGCCTAATTAATAAAGTCTTAGGTCCTGCGTCAGTTGCTGTCCCTTCTTCCATGACGTCAGGTCGTCGGGGGTATAAAACATGCAGTCGACGCCATTACATCAGTCTTTTTTGCCGTCCTGTGCCTGAAGCAGAAGCAGTTCGCAAGTGCCAGTTGGCCGACTCCTGAAATTTTCGTTTTCAGAACCGAAGTCTTCAACTAAAGCTAAGTACCCCGTTGGGGAAACTTTTTTGCTCCTTACCGATGCCAGTAAAAGTTGTTAATTGCATTACTTGTGGAAAGCAAATACAAAGATTTTTATTCATACTGTATTCCTTGCCTAGGCCCTGACCACGACGTACCTTGCTGTCAGTTTTGCGCTTTATTTAATCAGCGCACTGTCCGTCGTCTGTATATTTTCGCCTCTAAATATTTCAGTTCTCGGTTTAATTATCCAGAAATGTCGGTTAGCCATCTGACTACCGTGATTCCGAAAAAAATGCAAACATAAAGACAGAGACAGCCCGCCAAGGTCCAAAGCTGCCAACGATGCTTCTCCTAAGCCATTTGCCAGTTTGCCGCATGCTCAGACCTCTATGCCTAAAAAACAAATGATAAGAATGGCTGAAGATCTTATAACTCTAATCAGGGGAAGCCAACCTCCCCCTTCTAAGAGACCTAGGACTGAAGTTGTTTATGAATCTTCTAACCAGGATTCTGATTTTTCTGATGATCTGGATTTGCCCTTATCTACTTATGAGGATTCTGAAGCAAAGGACTCTATTCCCTTTGCTTCCCAGCCAGAGGATTTTTCTTTTGGTGAAAACTTACATACTGTGAGGGAGCATTTCCACTGGGAAAGCCAGGATTTTTCTGATTCATAAAAAGAGGCTTAGGGGATTTCTTACTCCTGCCTCAGCATAGGCCTTTAGCTATACCTCCCATACTAGACATTGTTGATGCCTTTTCGAAATCTAGTTTCACCCCTGATTCTTTGCCTCCTGCTCCCAGAAAACCTGACAGATATTATAGGGTTTCTCATTCACACAAGTTCCTTTTTAAAAATCCTATTGCGGTTCCAGAAACTTTTTCACAGGGACCCAAGGGCATTAAGGCTTCTACTGCTAAAAATCCTACCCCTTCTGATAGAGACTCCAGGGCACTGAGTAGATGGGGTAAGAAGATTTACACTTCTGCAACCTTGGCCATTAGGCCTTTAAACTGCCAGTTTCATATGTTAAAGTATCAACAGCATGTTGTTGGGTTGCTTAAACAGAAAATGATGTTGATTCCTGACTGTGCTGAAAATAAAGAATTACAGGATTTAATGCATTCTGCTGAACAGGTTGGAAAACATACTTTGCAATGTGGATTTGATTCATTTGAGGCCTCTTACAGGGCTGCTGTTACTGGGTCTGTGCTCAGAAGGCATGCTTGGCTTAAGGAGCAATCGTTGCTTGATTATGTTAAACTTAAACTGTTGGATGCTCCCTTAAATCAGGACCGCCTGTTTGGCAACAAGGCTGAGGAAGTTCTTAAAAAGATGGAAGATAAAGCTAAATCTATGCAAACTTTAAAGATTCCTTACAAGTTCAGCCTCCTAGATTTAGCAGGCACTGGCCCTCTAAGAATTGGTCCTTTCCAGCTCCTTCCAGGTCTTCTCAGGTCAAACCCAGACATAGCAGAAACCCCAGGCTTCAGTCCCAGGGGACACACAAGACTAAGCAGTGGGGGGTTTCCACACCCAAATCTGGGAGTAGTAAGACTCCCCCCTATGGAAAACTGTCTCAATGACTTGCTTTTAAAACTTCCAAGCACTTCTCAACTGAATGCTTCTTTAGGCGGAAAGATTGGTCTGCAGGCCAAAAACTGGGAACTCATTACCCAGGACAAATGGGTTTTAAATATAGTGTCCCAAGGATACCGATTTCACTTTCACACATTATCAACACCAAGCGGATGGCCAGATCTACCCCCAAATCAGTGGGCAGAGACCCAAAATCAAGTACTCTCTCTCTTAAGCATGAGAGCTATTCAGTTGGTACCAGAAGAGGAAAAGGGACAAGGTTTCTATTCAAGACTTTCCCTGGTACCCAGAAAAGGCAATACATGACCTCTTATCCTGGACCTTTCTAGCCTAAACACCTTTCTGGTGATTTCAAAATTCAAAATGCTGACTCTTCACCAGCTGCTTCCTATGCTAGGCAAAGATGCATAGTTAGCAACACTAGACTTAAAAGAAGCATACCTGCACATCCCTATCAGGGAGTCTTGCAGAAGATACCTACGCTTCAAAGCAGGCTTCATGCACTATCAGTTCTCTGCACTGCCCTTTGGCTTATCTACTGCGCCCAGGGTATTCACAAAGTGCCTAGCTCCAGTCATTGCATTTTGCAGGCAAAGAAATATTCAAATATACCCATACCTGGACAATAGTCTAATTCAGGCAGAAAGCCAGGACATACTTTTGAATCATCTGGCCTTTGTTCAAAGGGTACTGACTTGTCCGGGGTACACCATAAACAAAAAGAAATCACCACCTGGTACCCTGTCAACAAATTATATTCCTGGGAGCAAGCTTGAATACAACTTCCCAGATGGCTTTCCTCACGCCAGAGAAACGGATTAATTTGACAACCTACGTTAAACAAGTGGCCACAAAAACCCAGTTATCTGCAAGGCAAATATTGCAAGCCTTGGGGTTCATGGCCTGCATCCTTCTAATTCCAAATGCAAAACTGCATATGAGGAAACTACAATGGTATCTCAAAAGCCTATGGTGTCAACATTCACAGGATCTAGAAGCAATGATTCCTATCATACCTTGCCTATGGCCAGAGTTCCTTTGGTGGGCAGAGGCTTGCCACTAAAACAGGGGACTACCATTTACACTACCCCCTGCCACTCAAACCTTAACAACAGACACATCAGACTATGCATGGGGGGCTCACCTGTCAGGGAAGTGCATTCAGGGCAAATGGAACCCAAGTCAAATGCACCTGCACATAAATTAAAAGGAAATGTTAGCTGTACAGAATGCTCTGACAGCCTTCAAGGACCACATTCTTCCAGGACAACTAATGGTAAAGACGGACAACACCACTGTCATGTGGCATATAAACAGGGGGTACACATTCTTACCCCCTCTACAGACTAACCATGGCATTGTGGAACACAGCCTTGAGGTACCAAGTGAATCTACAAGCTCAATTCCTGCCAGGAAAACTAAATACACTGGCAGACAGACTAAGCAGAAACCTCAAGCAGTTCCTCAGAGGGGCCAAAAATGTAAGGCCACCCAGGAGAGCTCCTACTCCATCTTGGGACTTTAACTTTGTCTTGGAGAAACTCACTCTTCCTCCTTTCGAGACAGCTTCTACTGCAGATTTAAAATTCCTTTCCTGGAAAACAGCTTTCCTTTTAACAATCACTTCTGCAAGAAGGGTATCTGAATTACAGGCCCTTATGGCAGTGGAGCCTTTCATCATTTTTCATGCGAACAGGGTGTCCCTCAGAACCACTCCCTCCTTCATGCCCAAGGTGGTATCCATTGTGGCTCTTAATCAGTCCATTCATTTGCCTACCTTCTTTCCTAACCCACAGAACAAAGGGGAATGGATACTGCACTCCTTAGATGTGCACAGACAACTTAGATTCCACTTGGACAGGACTAAACCTCAAAGGAAATCCAAACAACTGCTGGTGGCATTTGCTGCAGGGACAGAGGGGAAAGCTATTTCAAAGCAAACCATTTCAAAATGGATAGGCCACTGCATTCATTTCTGCTGTAAGCACCATGGAAAACCTATCCTACAGGGCATCAGACCCCATTCAACCAGGGTTGCATCTACCTCTACAGCCTTTCTCAGGGGTGTCCCTACTAGGGACATCCTAGAAGCTGCTACCTGTATTTCTGTACATACTTTCACCAAGCATTATCATTTGCCAATTTTCTCTAAATCCAGAGCTGGTTTTGCCACTGCAGTCTTGCAGGGTCTTATTGCTGGTCCTAAGTCTATTTATATTCCTCCTCCCAGCCTTAGCTTTGGGAATCTACCCAAATGTAATGACTGCAACAGTGAAACACGAAGAACATAGCACAGTTGTATACACTTACCATAAATGTAGATGTCCGAGTGTATTCACTGTTGTAGTCCTGGTTACCCTCCCTCCAGCCACCCTTCTTTTTTTGGCTATACCTCTGTTCTCACTTACTATGCTAAAAAAGCTTTTTGGTTTATTTGCTTTTTTGTTGCAGGTATATCCTTGTATTTATAGATTTAATTGCTTCCCATTAGGGGGGCACCTGACATCTGGGGCAAGAAAAACTGATGTAATAGCGTCGGCTGCATGTTTTATACCCCTGACGACCTGATGTCATGGAAGAGGGAACAGCAACCAACACAGGACCCAAGACTTTGTTAATCAGGCCAACTAAGGGCTACCGCAAGCAGATAACCCAACTGTAATGACTGCAACAGTGAATACACTTGAACATCTACATTTATGGTAAGTGTACACAACTGTACTTTTTTCCTAGAGGCAGGCTGTCTCTTTGTACTAATCCTGCTTTTATGCCCAAGGTGGTGAATGAATTGTCCTTTAGTCTATTCATCTTCCTTTTTTCTTTCAATGCTGTCTGCCATTGAGAAGGTTCTTCAAACCTTGGACTTGCATAGACAGCTCAAATATTATTTAGATAGATAAGGGCTTCCAAGATGGCTGCACATTGAGTAACAGCTTATTTTTCTCTCTTCCATTGTGAAAACAGAAACTCGGCACAGAAGGCCAGTAGACTTGTGTTTATGGGTAAATTTCAGTAAAAGGCTAGTAAGTGCACTACCTGGATGCCATGCCAGGAATAAAAAAATAAAGAATACCTGAAAAAAAATCAGCTACAAAAAGTGAGGAAGAAACACTCACTGGGAAAGCTCTGCAGCTGTTCAGCAAAAAGCAATGCAACCTTCAGACATGACTTCCAGTAACCTACAGGAAGGTATGAGACAACTCCGTACAGACTTGGTTAACATAAACAAAACATTGATGGAGTATATCAACACAAACAGCAAAAGGCATGAAAAAATGGAAAAAGCTTTAAAAAAATATTCAGGTGAGATGATAAAACTGCAAAAATCAAGAGGTCAAAATGAAGAAAAGACTGGCTGAATATGAAACTGCTCAGGAAGAGATGTTTAAAAAAAGATAGAATTAGAGGACAGAGCAAGTAGGAAAAAAAGTACAGTTTTGTACCTACCATAAATGTAGATGTTCGAGTGTTCACACTGCTGCAGTCATCACACTTGGGTTATCTGCCATCAGGCAGTCCCGCAGTCGGCCCGAGTTCCAAAGTCTTGGTCCAGCGTCAGTTGCTGTCGCTTCTTCCCTGACGCCAGTGTGACAGGGGTAAAAAAGAGGCAGCCGACACCATTGTCTTCAGTTTTTCTTGCCCCAGATGTCAGGTGCCCCCAAATAGGAAGGCAATACATAATCCTAAGTAAATTACATAAGTAGAAAACAATAGCTACAGCTGTAAGCAAATACACCATATAGAAATACATCTTAGAGATTGTATAAACAGGGAGCTATCGATAAAACCCAGGTAAGAAGAGGGGAAGGTGTGAGGGTAACCTGGACTGCAGCAGTGTGAACACTCAAACATCTACATTTATGGTAGGTACAAAACTGTACTATGTTCGTCATGTTACATTGCTGCAGTCATCACACTTGGTTTGAATCCCAAAGCTAAGGCTGGGCGGTTGGTACTAAACAGGGTTTGGAGAAGCTAGTAGGCCCTGCAAAACTGCAGTGGCAAAGCCAGCTCTGGTTTTTGAGTATAGAGGTAAGTGGTAGTGCTTGGTGAAGGTATGCACTGAACTCCAAGTTGCAGCTTCCAAAATATCCTTGGTTGGTACCCCTCTGAGGAAGGCTCCTGATGTTGCTGTAGCCCTGGTGTAATGAGGTCTAATGTTACCAGGTACAGGTTTCCCATGGTGTGTGTAGCAGAAACGGATACAATGTCCTATCCATTTTGAAATGGCCTGTTTTGATATAGGCTTTCCTTGAGATCCTGCAGCATAGGATACAAAGAGCTGATCAGATTTTCTGAAAACCTTTGTTTTATCCAAGTAGAAACGTAATTGCCTGTGAATGTCCAAAGAGTGTAGGAGCCTTTCCCCTTTATTCTGGGGGTTTGGATAAAAGGTGGGTGAATGAATGGTTTGGTTTAGAGCCACACTGGATACTACCTTTGGCATAAAGGAAGGGTCAGTTCGTAAAGAGACTCTGTCTCGATGAAAAATGATGAAAGGCTCCACTGCCATTAGGGCCTGTAGCTCTGAGACTCTTCGTGCTGAAGTTATTGCTAGCAGCAGGGCAGTTTTCCATGATAAAAATTGTAAATCAGCTGAAAAAGCTGGCTCACAGTGCGGTAGTGTAAGTTTTTCCAAAACAAAATTGAGGTCCCAAGTTGGTGTTGGTGCTCTTCGGGGCGGTCTTATGTTCTTAGCCTCTCTGAGGTAGTGTCTTAATAATGGATGTGAAAAAATAGGAGGATCCGTGTTGTAATGAGCTGAAATAGCTGAAGCGTGGATCTTTATAGATGAAAAAGAAAGACCTTTGTGAAACATCTCAGTTAAATATTGCAGAATCTGAGGAATATTTGGGACAAGAGGATTTTGGCCTTTAGCCTGGTTCCAGGCGCAGAATCTTTTCCATTTGTCTGAGTAGGTTTTCCTGGTGCTGGGTCTCCTGGCCTCCAGAATGACATCCAAAACAGCTGTAGAGAGAAGTGTTGACTGGTTTAGATAATCTGCCATGCAGCCAGATTTAAAGTCTTGAGCTGGCTGTGTAGAATCTGATTGTTTTGCTGAATCAGCAGATGAGGAATTTGAGGTAAAATCCATGGTGGACCTTGAGCCATGTTCCTTAATATTGGATACCAGTGTTGGCGTGGCGAGTCTGAAGCAATGAGTATCATTTGTGGTCTCTCTAATCTGGCTTTTAGCAGCACCTTTGCCAGAAGAGGCAGTGGAGGAAAGGCATACACTGTTAGTGTTTTCCAACTGAATGAGAGGGCATCCACTTTCCAAGCTAGTGTGTGGTATGTCCTTGTGCAAAACTTTTGCAGTTGGTAGTTTTGGGGGGAGGCAAACAGATCTATGTCTGGGCTCCCCCATTTTTGAGTTATCATTGTGAATACTTGTGGGTCTAGTTTCCACTCGTGAGGATCCATGATATTTCTGCTTAGTTTGTCTGCCAATGTATTTTTCTTTCCTGGCAGGAATTGTGCCTGTAGCTGAACTTGGTAAGTCAGTGCTGTGTTCCACAAGGTCATTGCTTGCCTGCATAGGGGGTAGGAATGTTTGACCCCTTGTTTGTTTATGTACCACATCACTGTGGTGTTGTCTGTCTTTATTAGAAGTTGTCCTGGATGTAGGAGGTCCTTGAAAGCTGTTAGGACATTTTGTACAGCTAGCATCCTTTTTGATTGATGTGGAGATGCATTTGACATGCAGTCCATTTGCCCTGAATACATTGTCCTGCCATGTGTGCTCCCCAGGTGTAATCCGATGCATCTGTTGTCATTGTTTGCCTGGCTGTGGGCAAGGTGAAAGGCTGACCCTTGTTGAGGTGACATGCCTGAGCCCACCATAGAAACTCCTGTTGAAGGCAGGGAATTAGTGGTATTATTGTTTCCAAGCTGTGGCTGTGTTGAGTCCATACGCTTTTCAGGTACCATTGTAATTTCCTCATATGCAGTTTGGCATATGGTATTAGTAGTATGCAAGATGCCATGAATCCCAAGGCCTGCAGAATTTTTCTTGCAGGGAGTTGGGTCTTTGTTGCCATCATTTTGAAGTATTGAGTCAGTTGTCCTTGCTTGTCTGGCGTGAGGTAAGCCATCTGGGCCGTTGTATTTAAGCTGGCACCCAGGAATATTATGTCTTGTGAGGGCACTAGTTTTGACTTCTTTTCGTTTACTGTGTGCCCTAGGCAACTTAGTACGTTTTTTTTTACAAACGCCGGATGTTTTAAAAGAATGTCCTTGCTGTCTGCTTGAATAAGGCAGTCGTCCAGGTATGGATATATTTGGATTCCTCTTTGTCTGCAGTATGCAATTACTGGTGCCAGGCATTTTGGGAAGACCCTGGGCACAGTAGATAAGCCAAAGGGCAGTGCAGAGAATTGGTAATGAGTTGTACCTGCTTTAAATCGGAGGTATCTTCTGCAATTTTGTCTGATAGGGACATGCAGGTATGCCTCCTTGAGGTCCAACGTTACTAGCCAAGCCTTCTTGCCCAGCATGGGAAGAAGCTTCTATAGTGTGAGCATCTTGAATTTGGGTACTTCCAGGTATGTGTTTAGAATTGAAAGGTCCAGAATGGGTCTCCAGGCTTTGTCCTTTCGGGGAACCAGAAAAAGTCTTGAGTAAAATCCTTGTCCTTGCTCCTGTGTAGGAGCCTGTTGAATGGATCTCATGTCCATGAGTGCTGTAATTTGTCTTTGAGCCTCTGCCCATTGATTTGATGGCAGGTTTGGCATTCCTTTTATCCTTGGTAAAGTGTGAAAGTCGAACCTGTATCCTTGAGTTACAATATTTAGGACCCATTTGTCTTTTGTGATGATGTGCCAATTGTCTGCAAAAAGTGCAAGTTTTCCTCCTAAGGGAGCTGCCAAGAGTGATTTGCTTGGCAGTCTGAGGGGGTAAGTCATTGTGTTTGTCTTCTGATAGTTTGAGACCTGTCCTCTCCTCCTTTCTGGGTTGTGGCACCCCATTGTCGTGGCTTGTAAGAGCATTGTGGCTGACCTCTGTCCATTGGGTGTCTGTATTTGCCCCTCTGTGGTCTGTCAGAAGTTGGAAAGGACCAGTTTTTGGTTGGCCAATTTCTGCTGAAACGAGGGGGTTGAACCTGTAAAAAATCCTTGACTGCATAGATTTTGCCTTATCCTCCATTTTCTTTAAAACATCTTCTGCTTTCACATCAAATAAAACATCCTGCTGTAAGGGTGCATCCAATAACTTTGCTTTAACATGATCAGGTAAAGTTTGTTCTTTTAACCAAGCATGCCTATGAATGACAGACCCTGTTACAGCTGCTCTGCAAGAAGCTTCCAATGAATCAAATCCACATTGCAAAGTATGTTTTCCCACTTGTTCTGCTGCATGCAACAAATCTTGCATTTCCTTGTAATCAGGCTGCTCTGTATGTGTGCTCATTCTTTATTTTAATTGAGACATCAAAAATTGTTGATATTTCAGCATGTGACACTGGCAATTTAAGGCCCTCATAGCTAGAGTAGCTGAGGTATATACTTTCTTTCCCCATCTGTCTAGTGCTCTAGAATCCCTTTCAGACGGTACAGGATTTTTAGCAATAGAGGCCTTAACCCCTGTGGGACCCTGGGAAATGGTTTCTGGGTCAGCAACAGGGCTTTTATATAGGAATTTGTGAGAGTCAGGGACTCTGTAATATCTGTCTGGTTTGGCTGGTGCAGGAGGTAATGAATCTGGGTTAAGGCTAGATTCTGAATAAACATCATCCACAATGTCTAACACAGGTGGAATAGAAAGGGGTCTGTGCTGGGGTAGTAAGAGGAACTCTCTGAGCCTTTTCTTAGAATCAGAGTAATCCTGGCCTTCCCAGTGGAAATGTTCCCTCATGGTATGTAAAGTTTCCCCAAAAGAGTAGTCTTCTGGAGGAGATGCTGAAGGAATAGAATCTTCAGCATCAGAGTCTTCATAAGGGGGAAAAGAGTACTCCTGTTCCTCAGAAGAATCTGAGGAAATGGAAACCTGGTCAGAGGAAGCGTAGTTCTCCTCCTGTCTAGGCCTTTTGTCAGGTGGGGGATGGGAACCCCTGATTAGGGTAATTAAGTCTTCGGCCATCTTAAGCATCTATTTCTTAGGCATGGGGCCTTGCACTGGAGACTGCTGTACAGGCTTCCTTACTTTTAATGGAGTTTTCAGTTTTGCATAGGATTTAATAGTAAGAGTAGTCGGCCTGAAGACACCTTCAGCAACTGACAGCCTTTCAACTGCACCGGAATCCCCTTCAGCCATGGAGTCGGAAGGGCCTAAAGATAAAGGCACTGGAGGCCCTGTAATCTCCACGTGGGAGTCGAATGCAGGTGAGGTTCTAAATCAGCAGTCGTCAGGGGCTGCGTAGGTGCCTCACTGAAAACCAGAGAACTGGTGACTGGCCTAGCAGAGGCCTCAGTGTCTGGTTTGGGTCTCGGCTGCCTGTCCTTATCTTTGGGCTTTTTATGCATCCCGGTCGTTGGTTGCTCCGATGGCATGGTATAATTAAATTTTCTACCAAAATAATGTTGAGCGAAATCAAACCGACGTTTAATAGTTTGTTTGTTAAACCTAGCACAAAACCGACAACCTGTGACGTCGTGGTCTGGGCCTAGGCAAGGGATACAATAAGAGTGAAAATCCTTATGAGGTATTTGCTTCCCACAAGAAATGCAATTATTAACTTTTTCTGACATCGGACTGAGGCAAGAAAAGGTTCCCCAACGGGATACTTAGCTTTATTGAAGACTTTGGTCGGAAATTCGATTTGAAAATCTCAGGAGTCGGCCGACTGGCACTTGCGAACTGCTTCTGCTTCGGGCACCGCGCGGCAAGAAAGACTGAAGAAAATGGTGTTGGCTGCCTCTTGTATACCCCTGTTGCACTGACGTCAGGGAAGAAGTGACAGCAACCGACGCCGGACCAAGACTTTGGAACTCGGGCCAACTGCGGGACCGCCTGACGGCAGATAACCCAAGTGTGATGACTGCAGCAGTGTAACACGATGAACATCCTGTGATTTTCAGCTGTACCAGAGAAGCTGGAAGGAACAGACTGCATTAATTTTATGAAAGCACAAATAAGCAACTGAACTGGTATTCCACAGCAGTTATTAGTTGAAAGGGTGCATCATGTGTATGTTCTAAACCTTTAATAGTAAAGATGCAATCCTACTAGCAGAAGGAGCTGATTCTGACAAAGTAGTAAAAGTGAGAAACAGAGTTTTTGTGGAGAATGATTATTCATTGTACATGAGCCAGAAGAGGAGCTAATTTTTTCCACTGTTCAGGGAATGCCGAGATGCAAGCGTGAGATTCAAACTGCTGTACCCAGCTGTCTTCAAGGTATTCTTCCCTGGAGGGAAAAAATAATTTTTAATGAAGTACATGCTAAGGAGGAAATCCAAAAGTTGGTCCAACAAAAAGTAAGCTGTGAAACAGGAGGAGATTCTGCTGCTTCTTGTTCTGGTAATAAAGACGACAGAGGAACTGCACCTGTGAAACCTTTTCAAAATTTTCAACAGGAAATGTTGGAGATAAGGAAGGGAGCACGAGCGTTAATTAGAAGAATCGAGAGTACGTTGGAAATAAAGCAAAGAGAGGATTTCTGAGATGAACAGTAATAAAACCAGTAACTTAATATGGGATTACAATGCAATAATTATATTTGTGCAGCATGACAGAACAAGAAAATCTGGAAATATTTGACTTTTTCAGAATTTGTTGGACGTCTGGGGGACTGTAATGCATATACCATACTTCATGTCATTAATGTTAGGAAAAGTGCTTTGAGGAGGGGAAGAGGAGGGAGAAAGTTAACTCTAAGTAAAGATTTTTTTCTTAAATAGTACTCTTGTGGCATATGGTTTTCTTTACATGCTATAAAGTTGTTTCAGTTATTTTTAAGTGTAATGGGGACTGTTAACAGGTGCTGCTGTTCTTTTTTTTCTTTTCTTTCTCCCTTCTACATTTCTTCTTGTTCAGTTTTAAGAATTGTAGGCACTGCAATGTAAAAAAAAAAAGCCTGGTTGAAAAGCATGATAGAAGAAAAATGAATTCTTCCATGGGGCAATGACTGGATTGAAGACCTTAGATTGATTCAGTAACCAGTTTTAAGAGAGAGCAAGTAAATGAAAAAGAACATTGAATATTATGAGTTTTTTTTTCTAGCAAATACATGTATGCTCAGTAACAGTTCTGCAGCTGGTCTTCATGTTTCCATGGAAACAATCTGATAAAGAGAAACTGGCTGCCTGGTTCTCACGTCTCCATGAAGACAATCTGATAAAGAGAAGCTGGCTGCAGTCTGCTGTATAAAGATTGATTGGGGATTGGATAGGAGATAATGTTCTCTGAAAGCATTCATGGCTCTTTCCAAAGTAGATAATATTCTCTGAAAGCATTCAGGGTTTTTCCCAGCTGGAAGAGGTATAAAGATTAAGACACAACCTATCCGCACTTAATAGAACCACAGGCTGCACCATGCATCTTAGCATGGATAACCTTTCTTTTAGGTTAACTCAAGTCTGTGACTGTGGCTATCAGTTTGGGACTTTTGTTCCTATTAGGAGGGTAAAACTTCAATATTTGAAGGTGTACTTAGTTTTGTGCATTAGTATTAAGTTAATATGTTTTGGGGGGTATTGGTGGTATATTTTTGTTTGTTCATTTGAGGGCTTTCAATAAAACAAAAAGTTTTTTAAGATGTGACATAGGCTCAAATAGATATGACAAAAAACAACTGTGTAAGAGGTCAACCTGCTAAATGATGTGTGCATGTAATACAAAAGCTGGAAGTAAACATTGAACAAAAAAGGTGTTCTACATAAAAGCTGGGAATAATAACTTTTTAATGCAATGGTGCTTTCTCTAATGTCTTTAAAAGTAAATGGTCTCACATATAAATACATAAAGGAAAGAGTAGTGAACTATATTAAAATGTAGAGTGAAATAGCTATGTTACAGGAGACACAAAGAACTGAACATGTGCATTTCATAAAGAAATGTTTTCAGGATGGTTATTCATTGGAATACATGGGAGAAAGAAAAAGAAGAGTACTTACATTAATTGCAAGAGGGGCGTCAATAGTGATAGAAGATGATAAAAGTGATGATAATGGCAGATTTGTAGTGCTAAGGGGCTACTGGCAAGGGAAGATGATTACAATTGCATGTATTTACATTCCACCTAAACTGCTATAATGGAGCTTAAGAAAATTATGTGAGAAATAATTAGTTTTCAGCAAGGAATATTAATTGTAGATGAGGACTGAAATTTGATTTGTAGCAGTGAAAATGTGTCTGGGGGGCTCAGAAGGGAGAATACAACAAAAAAGGGTAGATTTTTGAAGAAATTTATGAAAATATTTGCCATGGAAGATGTGAATTCAGTAATAGGAGTTCAGAGTGAATTTATATATTATTCCCCAAGATATTAAAACTGGGCTAGGCTAGTCAGAATTTACATTTCACAGGAACATGTCCATTTAATTGAATGTCTTAATACTCACCCAATAACTATTTCAGATAATGTACAAATAATAGCTAAAATAAAAGCACAGAGTAATAAAATAAAAATGAGACATTGGCACTTTCCCACCTATCTGTTGAAAAGAGGGGAAATTAAGGAATGGGTAGTAGAGATTATTCAGGAGCTTTTATGATAGAAATGTCTTCTGAAAGTATAGCTAGGGAGTGGGATAAAATTAAGGTGGTGTTTAAAAATAGGGTGAAACAAAAGAAAGGGAGCTATGGTTAAGAGGCAATGAGAATTATTTAGAGGTTCTGACAAGTGTTAAGCTATTCCAGAATGGGGGAATCTCAACAAGAAAAGGATCAACTGCAGAATGCTAGACAGAAAATAAGGGATTACCTCAATAACATGCACAAGTTTAGAAAGGTTGCTATTAAGCAACTGTTTTTGGTAAAAACACTAGAGCACAAAATCTTTTTAGCATGACTCAGGCAACAGAAAGTAGAAAGGGCTGTTGCTAAACTTAGGGAGCCTAAAACAAGGAAGGTAACAAGAGATCCTGCAGAGGTATTAGAAATATTTCGGAAATTCTATGAAAGTCTGTATAAGGCAGAGAAAAAATAAATATCAATAAAATATACAAATGGAAATGTTTATGGAAGAATTAAATATGCCAAGGTTAGAGGTAGATGAGGCTCAGTTACTAACTGTTAGGATAGGAGGAGATGAGATGATAAATTGTGATGTATAACCTATCTACAAGAAAGTCCCCAGGAATAGATAGTATTCCTGTGGACGTTTGGAAGCTAGGAGGAAAAAAATTGATAACGATCGGGAATGTTTTGTTTAACAGTATTTTTTAAGACGAGGAGAAGTACCAATGGTAGAAAGCAGTGGTAGCTTTAATACCTAAAGAGAGTAAAGCTCCATCAGATCCAGCTTCATACAGGCCCATTTCAATACTAAACCATGATTGTAAAGTGTTCATGTCTGTAATTGCTAAAAGAATGGCAAATGTAGTGCCAAAAATGATAAGATATGGATCATTGTGATTTTATGGAGGGGAGGCAAACATTTGGCAATATTAACAGAACATTAATGATCCAAATGGAAGCAAAATGTAAGAAAATACAATTGTTGTTTTTGGGTCTGGATGCAGAGAAAGCATTTGACAGTGTAAGATGGGACTTTATGAGCAGGGCAATGGAAGCATTTGCATTTCCTGAAAAAAATATGAGGGATCGGAGGTGAAAATTAAAGTGCGTGGAGCCCTCTCTGATAATTTCTGCTTGAGCAGAGGAGGTAGGCAGTGGTGTCCTCTTTCCCCTTTATTATTTGCATTATATTTAGAGCCATTGGAAAGAAAATAAGGTTCCAAAAATTCAAGGATATAATTGGTATGGTAGTCAAGAAAAGCTGCCTTTATTTGCAGTTGATGTTATTTTATACCCTGACAAAGCCAGAAAGAGACATTACAGTGCTGTGGAACATTCTGAGACAATTTCAGATCTTTTCAGGATACAAAATTAATGAAGCTAAAACAAAGGCAATAGCGTTAAATTATGTACCCACTCAAAAATTGGTTCAGGAATATCCATAAATATGGAGACATGATAAAATGAAGTATTTAGGATTATGGATTAAAAATGATTGTAGTGTAGCAGCTAAGGATGTGTGAGAACAGACTAAACAAAAGATGATACAAAAACTGAGAAAATGGAAGCTTTGTTATATGGATAGGAAGATACAAGCAGTTAAAATGTTTTTAGTCCCTTTAGTCATATACACAGGTCAAGCATATCTTTGTCAACCAGAGGAGAAGTTGTGGATAGCAATTAATAAAGAGCTGAAAGACTTTATTTGGGAGAGGAAGATGACAAGAGTCAAGTGGGATAAGCTGATTCTTCCAGTAGAACAGGGCAGATTTGGTTTACTGAATTTGAAGGAATATTTCAGAGCTACACAGTTAAGACTCCTATACATAGCACAAGCAGAAAACTATATTTCAAAGTTGAAAGGGATGTTGACAGATGAAACAGGTGGGAAGCTCAAGAAACAAGGAGAGACTGGAATTTTGGATGCAGGCCTTTAAGGAGAATAACAGTAATCGTACAGAATATGATATCCATAAAGTAGCAGAAAGTATTCTAAGAACTAAGCCAAGACGAGATTGGAGAAAGATTCTGCTGATAGGGATGACGGCAATTAGAGACCTAGACAATAGGCAGGAGGGGGCTAGAATTTATTGGAGAAAACTGGCAAAGGAACCAAGGTATTGGGAGCAAATAACTAGAGAGGGAAATATGATAGAATTGGAAGAAGCCAAGAACTTATTTGGACTGCAGGTTAGAGATTGCCTTCCTTATCAAGGATTGATATCAGAGTATAGGGAAAGAGAAGGAAATAGGGGGTCCTAAATGAAAGACCATCACTGATAGAGTTTTTAGTAGACTCTAGAACAGAGGCTACCATTAAAAAAGGAATAATTAGTAGAGCATATAAAATATTGCATGATAACTACAAGAAGCAATCAGAGGAGGTTAGAAAGGATTGGGAAGAGAGACTGGATAAGCAATTCACAAAGAAACAATGGGAGGATGTATGTATGCCTCCCAAATATGCCACAAAATCTAGAAGAATTAGGATTTTTACCTGGAAATGTTTACATAGATATTTCTATACCCCAAGCAGACTCCAGAGAATTTTTCCTCAGGAAGACAGGAAATGTTGGAGGTGTGACCGGGAAGAAAGAGGTAATTGGGAACGTATTTTCTGGGAGTGCTATGAATTGTCAGACTTTAAGGATTCCCTGTGGGCTGCACTGTCAGAGTTGCTGGGCGGGCAGATTGGTCTAAGGAGAGAGAGATGATTTTTATGAGCTATGATACAGAATCAGAATTGCCTAAGTATGGTAAGGCCTTGCTGTGTCTAATAATGTTGGCTGCCAAAAAAACAATTAGTAGAAAATGGAAATCAGAATCTAAACCATCTATACTAGTAGTAGTGAATGTGGTAACAGAGATAAAACAACTGGAACTGAAATCTTTAGAAAAAGGTAGGAGCAAACTACGTAGAAAAATGGGAATTGTGGGAACAATACATACAAGGGAGGAATGAGGTTTAAAAGGCAGAAGGACTTAAATGAGCTAAGTAATGTCTGACTGAAAAAGATTGGATAGATTATAAGTGATGTATAATGTTTACAACTGGGAGTGTATCAATATCGTTTGTGATGTAGAATGCTTGCAACTAGGATTGTGTCGGTGTGGTTTGTTTTCTTTTATATAAATGTGTGATTGTCTATGTAGTAAGTGATGGTTTAATAAAGATATTTCTTGTTTAAAAAAGAAAAAAAGCAGGAATTGAATAATTTATGCAATGTTGCTTAGGTTGTATGATATATAACAATATAAAAAAATGTTAGTTAATTATAGTGTGATTACTTTTGTATGAATGTAAATTTGCCTTTGTTGTCACAAGTGATAATTCAGTAAAGGTTTTGGAAAAAAAAAGATACTATTTAGATAAGACTAAATTGTTTTCACATATCTGAGTAGCTGTTTGCTTCCTTTCATCCCAGTACTTTGGGTTGGGATTTTTCTATACAAACGATATCTTTCTGGATTTCAAAGTCAATTTCTTTTTGCTATGCTTTCCATGGCAATTGTCTTTCCTCATCAGTAAAGCCACATTCTACCAGTGCAGTTTCCTGCTTGGGTGCCTTTTTCAGGGGTCTGGATACTAGTTCTGTCCTGGAGGCTGCTACTTGGTCCTCAGTTCATACTTTCACTAAACATTACAAGTTAGATGCTGTCTCCAGGACCAGGACAGTCTTAGCCAGGGCCATCCTGCATGGGTTTGTGAAGGGTTCTTCTTTGCCTTCCTCCTCCCAGGCATCCTCTTGAACCCATGCACTCTCCCTTAGGTGAAGAATGCTGCAGCAGTGATATGGAAGGGCATAGTATGGCTGTGTAAGCTCTTACCAGAACAGTAGATGCCGCCCTCTTCACTGTTGTAGTATTCAGTCCCACCCTCCTTCCCCCTTTGTCCTGCCTCTTGCTTGGTGTTCTAGTTGCCCTTTTAGACAAGAGGTCCTTCTCCCTTCTTCTTTCATTTTTCCTTTTGAATGCACATGTTCCTTTTGAATCCTGAGGGTATTATTTTCCTCCTGGGGCTTTTTCAATTCTTAGCATTTGCTTCAGTATGTCATCTTTATGCCCCATGTTGTGGGTGGGGAGCAAATGTGTGACATATGGTGTCTGTAAGTGCTGAAGGCTTTGATATACTGGCCAGATGTTGGGCTATCCTTGGCAGGAGATCCTTTAGGTGAAGAGTACTTCAACAGTGAAGAGGGCATCTGCTGTTATGGTAAGATCTTATACAACTGTAATTTACAGTAAGTACATGACTTTTGTCTAATTAACAACAATTTTTCTAAACTCATGCATATTATCCAGGTACTTCTTTATTTTCTCTTTAGCACTCTGCAGATGCTCTTCTGCTTGTTCTGTGTGATTCCCTCTATTCTGCAAAACGTTAACCTTTGTCAGTCCCTCTAAATAACTCGTTATTTAAACATCTTTTAATTTTATTTCTACCCTATTTTAAAACTCCACTTTCATTTTATCCCACTCACTAGTGAAAATTTTGTCTTCCATAAAAACTGTTGAATAATTTCCTCTACCCATTTCTTAAATTCTTCCCTTTTTAACAGTTAAGTGGGGGAGATGACAGTGTCATTTTTACTTCATTACCCTGCATTTTTATCGGTGCATGATCTAAAATAATTATTGGATGTGTGTAGAAGCTTTTGATTAAATGCACATGTTTTTTTCTTGAAATATACTTTCTGTCTAGTCTAGCCCAGTTTTTATACCTTGGAGAACAATATGTAAGTTCTCTCTGAGTTCCTAGTACTGAATTCACATCTTCTATATCAAACTTCTTCATAACGTTCTTCAGAAATCTGTCGTGTTTTGTTATATTTTACCTTCTAGGTCCCCCAGATATATCTTCACTGTTGAAAATTGAGTTCCTGTCCCCACCTATAAGGTACATTGCCTGCTGAAAGCTGATTATTTCTCTCCAGATTTTCTTAAGCTTCATAACAGGATCTTTAGGTGGAATATAAATACACACCAGTGAATCCTCCTCCCTTACAAATAGCCCCTTACTACCACAAATTTACCATTATTGTTTTCCTCTTCTTTCACTGTTGGATCTCCTCTGGAAGTTAGTATAAGTTCTATGTTTCCTTTGTCTGATATTCTGCTGAATATCCATCCTGAAATCCTTTCTATGTCAAATTTATATGCTCATGTCTTTCCAAATGTGTCTCCTGTAGCATTGGTATTTGCACTTTGCATTTATTAATATAAATCAGTACTCATCTTTTTTAATATACCTGTGAAGACCATAAATGTTCCAAAATAATATGCCTTATGTAGCAATCATTATAAATAATTATTCCCACCTATTATCTATTATAGCTTTGTTAAATATCTGTTTCCAGCTTTTGCGTTAAATGTACCCTCTAATGTTTGGCACATTGATCTTTTGTACCATTGTTCCACCTCATCTCCATTTGAACCTATGTCACATTTACAAGACTTTTTGTTTTAATGAAAACATTCAAGCAAAAAAACACACACACCCCATAACCTATTAACTTAAACACACAAAACTAGGTAGATGTTGAAATAATTAAGTTTATCCTTCCTGATAGGAACAATTGTCCCAAACCGACAGCTACACCCACAGGCATAACCTAACCTAAAATTAAGGTTATCCACATTAAAGTGATGTTACAGCCTGTACTCCTACTTAACACTAATTGCAATCAGTTCTTGTTTTATTTTTATTCCCCTTCCAGATGTGAAAAATAGTTTGTATGCTTTCAGAAAACATTAACTTTTAGCTTTAAGAAAAAGTGCACTGGCTATCTTTAAATAAAACTAAATTATACACTGATGTACTAAATGTATTCAAGTGTATAAGTACTTTTTAAGTACCAAAAAGCTGCTATCTCTTATTCACTTCCATTAATTTCAAATTGGAAAAGATTTCACTGGCAAAATTGCTCTATGAGCTTTATTATTAGAATAATGAGACGCAGAGTCCCCTTCTGTTTGATGACTCAGTTTTTGTTTGACAAACTTGTATTTCCTCCTTAGCCTGTTCTGTATAAAAAAAATACTTTGATTCTCCAGGAAAAATTCTGAACGCAGCTGGATACAACAGCTTGAATCTCACATCTGCCTCTTGACATTACAAGCAAGTAAAAAAATACAGTCCCAAGATGATAAAGCGACCAGTGCAACAAAAGGAGAGCAAATAGTAGAAAAACACTAGAAGCAACACAGCAGACAATCCAAAGACAATATCCAATTTAATGAAAATAGTAAGCGGTTTCGAGGGTCCACCTCTTCATCAGACTAAAAACAAATGATAAAACAGACTCTTTAAATACCCCTCCCTTCCATCATTAAATATATCAATTAATGCATCAGTTAAAACATTTAAAAAGATAGCACATGATTTACTTTAATACATATGCAAATGCTTGAGCTGTCTAGCTTTAAGGAAAGTTTTGATGGAAACCATACTATTTAAACCTGGCGCTTTATCTCCATGCAATAACATTATCCATCTCTGTTCTGTGGCTTCGGTGATATTTTTCATATCACCTCCTCTTTTCCTATCTGCAACCAATTCCAAAGCCAAAAACTTAAAAGTGTGTTCCCTACCTTTGTTCTTTACATGCATGGCTAATGTCATCCTTGGGCAAATGTTATTACAACCTTTCCTCTCACTCATAGACACGGGGCTCTCACCTATTGGATTCCCATTAAAATATGATTTACACCTGGTTGCCCTGTCTCTCCATGCTTCTTTAATACATTTATCAACGTCCTTACCTTTATAACCTCTTTCTATTAAATCTAATTTCAAAGATGCCAGAGCTGACTCTAATTCCAAGTCATCATTATGTAATCTCATTAGTCTCACCACTTGTCCAGTTATTATGTTACATTTGCAGTGATTGGGATGCATACTCCTACTATGTAGCAAGTTATTTTTCCTGACCGGTTTCCTGTACAAGCTAGTTCTGATATTGGTCAGAGAATGTTTACACACAGTCACATTGAAAAACTCTATTTTGTGCACATTGTAATTATATGTAAATTTCAAAAACTCTGTGGACGTATTTAGATAACCGATAAAATCTCGTAACAATTGTTCAGTCCCTTGCCATAACATAAAAACATCATCCACAAATCTTGTATACCAAATTACTGAGTCTGCAAACACCATATTTGAAAATATATGCACTGTTTCCCATTGTACAAGCAAAAGGTTGGCATAGCTGCTGGCACAAGCTGTGCCCATCGCCACGACAATCTTTTGGATGTAAAAGTCATCCCCAAACATGAAAACATTATTACTCAAAATAATGTCTAGTAAACTACCAATCAAGCATATACTGTCTCTTCGTATACCTTTGACATGTAGTAATTCACTAACATTATCAATTCCCCATTGGTTAGGAATAACAGTAAATAAAGACTCTATGTCTAAGGTGACGAAAAAACAGTCTGCATACTCCGGTTTCCATTTCTCTTGCAATAATTACAAGAAAGTTTTAGTGTCTTTCAAGACTGCTCCACTTTCTTCTAGAATGGGATGCAAATTCTTTTCCACAAAAATTGACAGAGGTTCCGTTAACCAACCTCTGCTCGAGACTATCAGTTGCATTGGTGGAATATGGAGATCTTTATGAACCGTAGGCAGACCATATATTATGGGAACCCCTGGATGTTCAACAGTGAAATAATCAAACAGTGGTTCAGATACCATATCAGTTATTAATAGATCAAAAACTAAAAATGACACTTTATCAGTAATAGCTTTAACTGTCAACGCTGATATACATTCATAAGTGCCTCTATCACTCAGGAGGTTCAACATCTGTGTATTATAAAGTTGTTTATCTAAGATAACTATACCCCCACCCTTGTCTGCTGGTCTGATCTTGATATGAGATATCTCTCTAAGTTGTAATGCATCATACTCATCTGTCGACATTATTATAATACTGTTTATTACCTATATTATTTGCTAAGGCATCCCTAATTTGTTTATCACATATATCAACAAACTCTTCCACAATGGTGTTATTAGGTGGCACATATACACTGGGTTTTTTAAACATACATTGAGAGGAGGCCACATCCTTAAACATCGTACGCAGTGTTAATGTTCTAGCAAACAGTCTCAGATCAGTCAGAACATCAGTAATATTAGCTTGTTTTGCTGGTACAAAACTCAGTCCTTTCTCTAACAGCAATTTCTGCGTTTCTGTCAGTTCGTATGTAGATATATTGAATATCAAACCTGCTTTTGCCTCTTGTCCCCTCTGTTCATATCCTTCACACTCTGTGGTCTCCTTGTTTTTAAATTCCTTGTTTGACTCTTGGACCTTCCTGTGATGGGGAGTGGTTTGTGTAATAAAAAACGACTCATACTGGACGTCGTAGGTGTTATAGAATCAATATTACTATTGATATGCTCTGGTCGTTGTTGCTTGAAGTCCTTAGGTTTCACTATCAGTTCATCATTCCTATGCTCTTCCGATTGTGAAACCACACATAAATCACTTGTACCAACACCAGTACAATCATTCCCAGATATGGGTACAACATCAGCTGGAACCATAATTTTCATCTGCCTTTGATCCGACTCAACTCTTGTAGGAAAGGATGGGAAATGTTCATTAGAACCAATAAAATCCCCACCGTTGACGTCATTAGTAGTAGCAACAGCCGTTGTGTATTCGCGTCTCACTGGGTGTGCGCTGTCCCCTGTTCCTCGCTCACGAGAAAACATTACTGGCTTTGAAGTTAGAAAGATCCCTTTGTAACTTTCTGACTTTAACAGTTTGCAGTCTTCTCATAGTTAGAGATGTTTTCATAGAACATTTCCATCTTGTCACATATGGCAGCTTGCGTATAGTTTTTGTATAGTTCATTCTGTATTCTATTAATGTCAGATAATGCTTCTTCTGGATGAAAGAAATCAATCAAAAGTTGTAAATATTTTGCGCTGCATTCAAGATTTATCTGTTGCCACTGTCTAAGAAGTTCAGGGTAAGTTTGCCCATATGTAGGCATAGTCAAAACTCTTAGACCTCTTGGTGCTATGCCCTGTTTCAGAGAAGCCTCCAGGTGGAAGCGCTGCCACTGCAGTAGCTTAAACTTAAACAATTTATTTTCAACTTCTCTATGTTTAGACATAAAGTTATCATGACTACTGGGGTCTTCTCTCACAGCAGCCTCAACAGAAGAGACATCCATATCTAGTAAAGGGTTACCAGTAGAGTTCAATAAATGTCCAAAACGTTCCAACGAAAAGCTGTTAGATCCATTTAAAGGTCCTGCTGTACTTTCCTTAATACTTTCTGCCATCCTCATCTGGGAGTGAAGCACAAACCAAGCAAGTAAAAAACTACAGAGACTGTTTGTAAACATTCTCTGACCGATATTAGAACTAGCTTGTACAGGAAACCGGTCAGGAAAAATAACTTGCTACATAGTAGGAGTATGCACCCCAATCACTGCAAACGCAACATAACTGGACAAGTGTTGAGACTAATGAGATTACATAATGATGACTTGGAATTAGAGTCAGCTCTGGCATCTCTGAAATTAGATTTAATAGAATGAGGTTATAAAGGTAAGGACATTGATAAATGTATTAAAGAAGCATGAAGAGACAGGGCGACCAGGTGGAAACCATATTTTAATGGGAATCCAATAGATGAGAGCCCCGTGTCCATGAGTGAGAGGAAAGGTTGTGATAACATTTGCCCAAGGATGACTTTGACATATGCAAGTAATATAAATATTGTATGGGCGTTATTAACAGGAACTGGGATATACTCTCAACAGTGGAAGAGTTAAAGGGTGTAGTAGGTGAAAAACCTAAGTTCAGTTTTAGGAACAACAAGACACTGAAGGGTCACATTTGCTATAAATCCAGTTTGTCTAAGGTTATTGATAAATCTGTCAGAGCAGGTACGTACACCTGTAGGAATTGTAGTGTCTGTGTCTTTATACATGCAGGCACACACCTTACACATCCAGTATTAGGGTTTAAGGTAGAGTGTTTACACTATGCCGTTTGTAGAACAAGGAATATGGTATACTTCAGTTATTGTGTTAAGTGTTTTTCATACTACATTGGCAAAACTAATAGGCAATTCAAAGACAGGATATTGGAATATGTCCGAGATATAAAAAATATGAAAGAAAATAGTGAATTAGCCATGCATGTAAAGAACAAAGGTAGGGAACACACTTTTAAGTTTTTGGCTTTGGAATTGGTTGCAGATAGGAAAAGAGGAGGTGATATGAAAAATATCACTGAAGCCGCAGAACAGAGATGGATAATGTTACTGCGTACAGATAAAGCGCCAGGTTTAAATAGTATGGTTTCCATCAAACATTTCGTTAAAGCTAGACAGGTCAAGCATTAGCATATATATTAAGGTAAATCATGTGCTATCTTTTTAAATATTTTAATTGATGCATTAATTGATGTATTTAATGATGGAAGGGAGGGGTATTTAAAGAGTCAATTTTATCATTTAATTGTTTTTAGTCTGATGAAGAGGTGGACCCTCGAAAGGGCTTACTATTTTCATTAAATTGGATATTGTCTTTGGATTGTCTGCTGTGTTGCTTCCATTGTTTTTCTACTATTTGCCTCTTGACATTCCCTGATTGCAGAGATAAGTTTGCTTCTCTCCTGCCTGGTGTCTAATGAATAATTTTCCACAAATAATTTGTTGTCTTCAGTTTTTATTTCTCAGGATTAACTCTAACTCTTTTTACTGTATGATTGCTTCTTTACTAATATAGGTCTTGGGTGCTTTCTCATGGCCAGGTTTGGAGCATACACAAGATATGCCTTCTCATTTACAAATCCTGCTGTGGAATACCAGTCCAGTTACTTATTTGTACGTTCATAAAATTAATACAGTCCATTTTTTCCAGTTTCTCTGGTACAGCAGAACATCTCAAACTATGATGTCCTTTTCATTTGTTCCTCAATGACTGAGCCACTTTTACTAGACACTCAACTTCTGTACCTCAGATCGCATTTGCCACCATATCAGTACTGAGATGGATCTTACTCAGAGAGCTTTTTTGGGTGTTATTTCCTTCCTGTAAGTCCAATCTCCAGACTTTTTTCTCTAACATTTACTTTTTTCTACTCCACCCATCTCCATTACCTAGTCTCTTGAGTTTTCATGTTTTTCTTTGTGGTAGTTTTCTCTCTCTTATACCTCAAGGTAGCTGTCAGTACCATTGTTGGTTCTTTTCCTCCTTTTTCCTCTTCCTCCTCCTCCTCCATTTTCTTTAGACATGGCTGAGAAACCAGTGGGTTTCAAAAAATGTACTTCCTGTGAGCATAAGATGCCTAACTCTGATGCCCACAGTGCCTATGTCTACTGCCTTGGAGTTTTTCATTTGAACAGAAACTGCTCCATTTGTGCAGCCTTTAATTCCACAGCTCTTATTGACCATAGAAACAAGTTAGTGTTAAAGGGATTGCTGCCACCACCTTCTTTGTCATTATCTTCTACTCCAGGGGCTCAAACCCATATAAAGTCATCCAAAGCCTCTTCAGAGTCGGAAAAAAACATGGAAGCGGTCTCCAACCCAGTCTCCAAAGTATTCTCCATCTTTGAAGCCTTGTCCAAAGATTCAAAAGCAATTGAATCTGAAATGTAAACAGCTGGATCCCGCATTCTCAGATCTGACAACTACTCTTATGAAGTCTTCTAGAATCCACTCCCCAGGGTTCTCTGTAGAGCGTGTTTCTCCTCTGTTCCATTCTTGTTTCCTTCATGAGACTCCGAGGAAAGAGTCTCAGCCCCAGTCCACCACTTCTATCAGGTCCTCCAGGAGCCTTTCAGAAGCCGAAGTGGATAGGATAATGAAGAAGTTCCATAGAGCTCAGATTCAAATGTGGATTATCCCATCAATGTCTCCCATCAGATCTGTGAGCCTCCCTTCTCCTTCCCATGCAGTGATCTGTTCTTCTCCGATCTGATCAATGGTTTCAGAGCCCTTGGATCTGCGAGTCCTGAGAGTATCAGCATCAAATCCGAAGACAGCTCTTTGACTCCATCTGCTTCCATGACTTGTTCGGCTCCCACTCCTTTGGACCAGGATGAGTCTCAGAGATGAAGTATCAATGCCTAGTCTAGGGGGTTGGGTTCCATTTAGAGGTTGTTGAAGTTGTCCCTGCGTCTTAGAGCTTTGGCATTGGATAGCTCAGGTCTGACTCCTCCTTTGAGGCGCATGTCCTGGCAGGGTTTAGGCATGGTAGCATCGGCAGCTTTGGCTCCTGTGCAACCAGCTACAATGTCTCCCATTCCTTTTGCTTTTGAGGTACTGGAGAGGGTCTTCTTTCACCTGATAGATTTAATTACTCTGTCCTGTTCGAGTACCTACAGCTCTGCCTCTTTTAGGCCCAAGCTCTGATTCTCTCAGACCTGTTTCACAGGGAGAGATGGCCCTATCAAGCTTCTAGACAGTCCCCCTCCAGGACTTTCCCCTCTCTTCGGATACCTCTCTAGATTGTCCCACTGCTTAGGTTTACCAGAAGAGAATGTGTAAGAGACAACACATAGACTCCCCTCAGGAGTCTCTCACTGAAGACAGTGACTTTGATGAAGGATACGGGGTCCACCAGATCTCCACTGGATGACATCTCCTTTGGAGACATCTTAGATACCCTCTCCCAAGATGAGTCAATGTTTCTGGAAGCTTTTGGGTCCAGCCCATCCACGTCTTGGGTGACTCCACTGGCAAATGAGCATATAGATCTAGTCTGTCACCAGGCATGAAATGAACCAGATATTGTAGAACCCATTCCCCCCATCACCCTGATAAATGTCTTACCCCACAAAAAGACAGACCACACTGGAGCAAGGGAGTTCCTGTTGATGCAATGATTATGATGACAGCCACAAAGAAGGAGCTGGTAGAGCAGAGCTCCTCTGTCCACCCCTTAACAAAGTCCAGGGTGTTAGATTCAGGAAGCATGGTTTTGCCTCAGCGACCTTTGCCTCATGGTCTCTGAATTACTTGGCACATTTCACTAGGTTATAGTGGGATTTGACTAAAGAGCTTTCCAAATCCCTCTCAAAGTCCATGTCATTGGAGGACTTTTAGAAGTCTTCTTCACAACTGGCCAGTCTCTTATCCATCTCTAATGCATCCATGAGGCTAATTTACTATGCTGCAGAGGGTACTTTGTGGGTGGTGGGTTCAGGCATAACCATTAGGAGATATGCCTGGATGCACTAATGTAACTTTGCTGACCCTTTCAAGTCTTCTTTCATCAATGCTCTGCCTGAAAAAATGTCTTTGGCTCCACTGTAAAGGAAACAAATTCCCAGAGTGAAGAGGATGGAAATACCATGTCTGCCATAGGGATACACATTTCTACCCCTCAACTATCCTTTTCCAGCAATCAAAGACGAGACAAGAAAATGTGATTCCATATGTCCCTCGGTCCTTTCCAGGATTCATGTGAAGATATCTCCCCAGAGGGAGAGGGGGGAGTTAAAATGGAAGGCGCCATCTTTGTGGCAGGGGAGACATGCAGAACAAGGATTTCCAAGATTCCTTTTCAAATAATCCCTTTCAGCATTTCTTAAAGCTTGCCGAACTGCCTGCCTCTGGAGGCAGTTGGAGGTCACCTGTGTCTGCACCCAGATACCTGGGAGTCAATAACAAAAGATTCTTCAGTGCTAAAAATCAAATCCAGATGGTATTTCATACCATTTTCCCAGATTCCCCCAACCAAAAGAAAAAGTCTTCCTGACATTCTACCCAGTTAGAGTGATGTAGCAGCTCAATAAATTCAAAAGCTGCTAGATAAAAGAGATATCCAGGAGGTCCTATAAGAACAGAAAGGATTCGGAACTTACTCAAGATTCTTTTTAGTGCCAAAGAAAACTGGGAACCTGAGACAAATTCTGGATCTAAGCAAACTAAATCAATTTGTAAAGAAGTCAAAGTTCTGAATGGTCACGATTCAGTCCATTCTGCAGTTTCTGTGCAAAGACGATTGGGGTGTGCTCCATCAATCTTCAAAATGCACACTATCACATCCAGATGAACTGACAGCCCTGAAGATTTCAACACTTTTGGCTAGGGGCCATTCGGAGCCCTGCCCTTTGGTCTCATCACAGTCCCCAGGGTGTTTACCAAATGTATGGCAGTGTTAGCAGCTCACTTGAGACTGCTGGGATTCTGCATGTTTCCATACCTAGATGACTGTCTCCTCACTGCCCCAACTAAGTATCTTCTATGGAAATCCAGAGCCTATTTGCTCCAGTTATGTCAACTCTAGGCATCTCAGTCAACATACACAAGTCTCATTTCCAAACCTGCTCAAAGCCTGGAGTTCATATGTGCTCATTTGAACACAGTCAGTCAGTAGCCTCTCTTGTATCACATCAAGTAAGGACCATCAGGTGCCGGGTGTAGCAAATTATTTCACACCCTTCTCCCCCAGCCAGACTTTTTTTTAAGGCCCTAGGGTCAATGGCATATGTGATAACCTTAGTTCCTATGGCGTGGTTTTATACACGCATTCTTCAATGGACCCTAGTTGTTCAGTGGTCAATTCTTCACCATCGCTTATCCTTTCCAATCAAAGTCATTTAGTATGCAAAGACGATCTACATTGGTGGATTCAGTCGGATGAAGTTTCCCAAGGCTGCTGTCTTGTACTTCCACCCCCAGTAGCCACAGTAACCACAGAAATTTTCCAACTGGGGTGGGGGGTATTTCTTGAGATGGACAGTCCAAGGCATATGGCCCCAGACATATCCGCATATGAATGTCCTAAAGATTACAGCAGTCCTCCTAGTGTTGAAGACCTTCCATGATGTCCTTCCTCTTGGGACAATTGCGATACAAACTGACAAAATATCTGTGGTTTGGTACATCAACAAACATGGGGACATGACATCGCATTTGTCAAGAGGCAATGAGAATATGGTAGTGGGCAGTCTCCTCTAGCCGCTTTCTTATGGCAATATACATACTGGGGAAGTCCAACGTGATAGTGGACAAACTCAGCAGGTCCATTCTGATGCCTTCCGAGTGGTCTCTCAATCAGTGGTGGTGAAGATTTTCTGTCAGTGGAGCCAACCTTGCTGTGAACTCTTTGCTTCTCCCCACAACAAGTGCAGCAGGTTCTTTGCCCTAATCCCACTCTAGGGGAATCACCGAAAGATGCTCTAGTCCACACTTGGAACTCCATTCTCCTTTATGCTTATCCCCTGATACCTCTAATTCCCAAATTCTTACAGAAGGCACAGTTGTTGAACAGCGCAGTTATCCTTGTTGCCTTCTTTTGGCCTTGTCAAGTGTGGATCCCTTTCCTTTGGTCTCACCTTCGTTGTCCACCGTGGATATTGGCCTTCAGTCCAGATCTGCTCTCTCATCCTTCTGGGATAGATCATCTGGACATTCCAGGCCTCAAGCTGACCATGGTTTTTCCAATTCCATTGATAGCCCAGGCTTTCCTCTCCCGTCTGACAGATACTTCTATCTTGCACAAGGCCTCTACAAAGTAAATCTACAAGAGTAAATGAATAAGATTATCTATTTGGGCTCTACAGAGGGAATTGGACCCCATTCACTGCTCCTATTTCTGCTCTATTTTTCAAGAAGGCTCTAGTTTCTCTACTATCAAAGGGCAATTGGCAGGCATGTCTAATTTTCATTCAGGAAAAAATGCTTCCTCATTAACTTCTTCAAAATTATGCAAAGCTTTTCTCAAAAGGTACTTTCTTGCTTATACCCTCAATGAAGGACCCCCCACAGGGATTTGACAGTTGTACTGCAAGGGTTAACTAAGAAACCATCTGAACCATCAGCAAAATCTGTTTTAAAATTTTTATCTTGGAAAACTGCTTTTCTGATGGCCATTAGGTCTGCAAGATAAGTTTTTGAACTACAGGCTCTCTCTTCCAAATCTCCTTATTTTATTTTTCACAAAGACGGGGTTACCTTACAGACCAATCCATCTTTTTTTGCCTAAACTAGCCTTCAAAATGAATTAATTTGCCTGTTTTCTTTCCCAACTTTGTTAACAAAGGACAATACATGCTGCATCTTTTTTATTTGTATGTACCTAGGCAACTATGTTTTTATCTCTATAGAGCAAATGATTTCAGAGTCAGAGCAATTGTTTGTCCCCCCCCCCCCAAAAAAAAAATTGGGCTCACCAGTTTCTAAAATTACCCTTGCTAAATGGCTTACTAATTACATTTCCTTTGCTTACAGTCAGCAAGGCCTGTCCCTACCCAGGCCTCCTAAAGCACACTCCACCAGGTCCATGGCTACCGCTACTTCCTTTTGGTCTAGAACTTCTTTTAAAGACATTTGTGCAGCAGCTAGCAGGTTTGATGTTCATACCTTTATTACTCATTACAAATTGGATTTGACTTCCAGAACCAGGGCTGTCTTTGTTTCTGCAGTACTCCGGAATATCCTTTCATGAGGCCCACCCAAGGTCCATGTAGCTGAGTACTCTCTCCCAATCATTGAACGAATGAAAAGGACATCAGATATTAAAGTTATGTACTTACCATAACTATGCGTCTGTGTTGTCCATTTTTATTCTCTCTCAACCCCCCACTGTCCTTCCCCCTTCCTATTATCTCCTGGAGTAACCTTTTGGTTCTTGTGGAACCTCTGTTCCAGGTTTGAGCCCCAATTCTGCTTACTACTACTACTATTACTTTATCTAATAGTAGGGTTAGTTACTCCTATGGTTTATAAGGCAGCAAACTAGATCTGAGATACAGAAGGTTGACTGCGGCATTATGAGTACAGGGAGGAGCTTGTGAGTTGGGTTAGAGAGGTTAAAACAGTCGAGTCAGATCCAAGATTAGATCTGATAACTAATCTTTGAGGAAGAATGAAAATGGACTACACAGATGCATAGTTATGGTTAGTACATAACTTTAATTTTTCTGTGTGCTCTTTCTTCTAATGCCACCATTTTTTTTTTAAAACTGCTCTTCCTGAGTAGTCTCATACTGATCCAGACTTTTCTTCATTTCAATCTCTGATTTTTTTGCAGTTTAATCAACTCTTCTGAGTATCTGTTTAAAGCTTCTTCCATTTTCCAGCCTTTTATTATTTGAATTGCCATACTCCTTCAGTGTTTCACTTATTTTAATCCACTTTGAGCACATTTTACTTTTTTTTTTTGGTAGATTAAAGGAAGCCTTGTCTTTCACCAAATCTGGAGTTTTAACTGCTTTTTTGCTGAATAGTTGCAGGATTCCTCTGAGACAGTGTTTTCTCTTCACCTTTTCTAGTTGATTTTCTTTCAGGCTCTCTTAGCTTCTTCTTTGCAGGCCAACTCATTGCACTCCCAAAAAATATGTTCCCAGTTGCCCCTTCCTTCCCCATCACACCTCCAACATTTGCTGCCCACCTGAGGAATAATTCTTTGGAGTCTACTTGTGGTATAAAACTATGTATGTAAATACTTACAAGCAAAGATCCTAAACCTTCAAGACTTTGTTGCATATTTAGAAGATATACATATATCCCCCCGTTCTTTCTTTGTGAATTGCTTATCTAGTCTCTCTTCCCAAGCTTTCTAACCTCCTTTGATTGATTCTTATAGTTATCATGCAATATTTTATATGCTCTACTAATTATTCCTTTCTTAATGGCAACTTATGTTCTAGATTCTACTAAAAGCTCTACTAGTGCTGTTTTTTCATTTAGGACCCCCCCCCCCATTTCTTTCTCTTGCCTATTCTCTGATATCGGTCCTTGATAGGGAAGGTTTAATGCAGTTTGATTACTTTTATATAAATGTAAATGTGCCTGTGTCATAAGTGATAAGTAATATATGTGAAATGGAAAAAAGGCACCTCACCTTTCTTGCCCACTCCTACCGGAGTACCACAGGGGTCCATCCTTGGACCAATGCTGTTTAATATCTTTATCAATAACTTTTACACTGCTATTCATAATGCCAAAGTCATCCAATATGCAGATGACTCTACACTTGTCTGCTCTGTCTCTAACCTCTCTGAACTCCTATCTAAAACTCAGACTGCCTTCTCAACTACTGAGATCTGGATGTGCCAAAATCACCTTTCTCTCAATGCTAACAAATGTAAAATACTACTATTCACTCCCTCAAAATCTTTCACTGTTGATAAAAATTCCTTCCAAGTCCTTAGCCAAAACAACTCTCCAATCGAAGTTGTTCCCTTTGCCAAACTACTCGGTGTAACTATAGATGAACACCTCAAGTTCAACATCCATATTCAGCAAAATATAAAGAAAACGCACCAAAAACTAGGTATGCTATACAGGAACAACCACTTCCTCTCTACTTCTACCATACATACTCTGGCCTCCTCTTACCTCCTTCTGTCCTTTATGTATGGTGCCCCACTACTAACTAACCTATCCTCTTCCATCACTTCCAATCTTGAAAGCTGTTATAACAAAATTTCTAAATTTCCCACCAAAGCCAAACATTCCATACATCACTGTGTTACCCTCCAATCCCTCAACTGGTTAGAATTCACAAATTACCCAGACTTCCTCCAGCTCACTACAGCACATAGACTAATATTTAATCCAACCAAATGTCCATCTCTAACCAACATCCTTCCCCCATACACCCCAAACAGAACTCTCAGATCTGAACACCAAAACTTGATTACTATCCACAAACCTAAACATCCTGCTGGACAGCTTCTCCTCTCCTTGGGTAAGAAATGGAACTCTCTGCCTTCTGCACTAAGGACAATGTCAAATACAAACGACTTCAAAACACAGCTTTACACCTACCTCTCCTCCAAATGGAAATGTAACTGCATTCTCCCTATGTAGAACTCTTTAACAAAAGCCCCTGGGAGGGTATCCTCCTGAGTTCCTAAGCACCTTATAGCTGGCTATAACCTTCTATAGCTAATTCGCACACGATCTCTCACACTCTGTGAATATTGTAAATAGCTTTTGACTTTGACTTTAACTGTGTGAATTTGTTAAAATGTATCTGCACGGTATTTTTCCACTTTGGGCAATATTGCTCACACTTTGTATTATTTTGTATTATTTGATATGTATTTGTAGTAGTACCTTATTTTTATTGGACTGCTATCTTTACTGTAATCTGTTTCATGGAGCTTTTCTCCCCAGGCCTCCACTGAAAACGGGCTCTCTGAGTCCAGGGGACCTCCCCGGTAATCAAACTGGAAATAAATAAATAAAATAAATAAATAAATAAATGGGAAGTCTCTAGGACAGAAATCTATCCATCCAGCATGTCCTGTTTCTTGTGGTGACAAGGTTTAGGTCCCTAGACCGTGTAGCTTGGAGAGATTGGGATTTCTTTAGGTGCAGCATGTCCAACAGCTCTGGGTTTGACATAGCTTTATATGTTAGGCAGAGATCACCTCGGAGCAGGTGATATGCTACGGAGTAAAGCTGGAGTTTTTTGAGATGGTCAGTGTAGGGCATCTGTTTGAGGCCAGTAATCCTCTTTGAGGCACTTCTGTGGCCTTTCCAGCTGCTGCAGATGTCTTGTGAGAATAATGAGTGACGAGTAGAGGGGAACAATGACCTCTTTTTTCCTGGATGAGAACCCTGTTGTGATGAGGTGTGCCCTGTAGAAGGATTTCCTGACTACTGTGGCGATGTAATTATCAAAGGACAGACTACTGTCCACCTGGGTCCCAAGGTCTCTTATCACACATTCGGCATTAAGTAGACTGCTGCCTATGTGGTAGTTCATGGGTACAGAGTTTTTACCAAAGGGGATGACAATGCACTTTTTGGCATTGAGTTTGAGGCCATGGCTCTGACACCAGGCATCTGTCTCAGTGAGGCCCTTCTGTAGGATGTCCACATCATTTGGGGACTTGACTATGGCTCCTAGTTTGCAGTCATCTGTGAACTTTGTTAGCCAAAGGCCTTCTGTGTTAGCCTGTACTTCAGAGAAGTAGATACCAAACAGGAGAGGTCCCAAGACTGAACCCTGTGGTACTCCACTTGGCACTGGTTTGAAGTCAGATTTGGAGTCTGCAGCTTTTACAGTGTGGGTTCTGTCAATGAGCCAGTTGGCAACCCATCTTGTGATGTAAGCATTTATACCTAGTTTAGTGAGTTTATCTATAATTCCAGAATGGGGGATGGTGTTGAAAGCCTTGGCGAGGTCAAGATAGGCTGTGTGAACCACCTTACCCTCGTCTACAGCTTTGGTGACTGCCTCAAAGAAGTCGATTAGTTTCAGGAGGCATGATCTGCCTTTCACAAACCGACCTGGGTGGGGTCCAGAGTTTGGAGGTTACCAATGTCTTTGTTTATGAGTTCCATGATGATACATTCTGTGGCCTTACAGACCAGGCTCATCAGGCTAATAGGGCAATAGTTCCCGGGATCAGTGGTGGCTTCCCCTTTGTGGAGTGGGATAACTGTTGCTGTGCACCATTCAGTGGGCGCACAGCCTGATGTGAGGTTATGATTGAACATGTTGCTTAGGTGGGGAGCCGGTTTGTTCTGAAGTTTGTGTAAAACGCAGCCTGGGATGTTGTCCGGTCCCATGGATGTTGTGTTTTTGGCTTTAGAGAGTGCAGCTTTTATCTGTGTAGTTGTGATTACAGGGACACTGCCTTCTTCCTGTATAGATATGGGCCCTTTAGGGGGTGAGAGGGGGGTAAAGTTAGCACTGAACCTATCTGGCAGGATGTTGGCAATATCAGTTGGTTCTGTAATTTTCATGCCGTTGTGCTGTAACTCAGTGCAGATCTGGGCATTGCCATTGAGATTCCTGACATAGCTATAGAATGCTTTGTGGTTGTCCTTAGAATCAGTAGCAATTTTGTTTTTGTAGCTAGCTTTGGAGGATCTTATAAGGGATCTTAGCTTCTTACTGAGGCTGACCAGGGAGCTCCTCCATTCATGGGAGTTTACTCTGTTTTGCAACAGTTTCTTCCTTCTGTTGTAGAGTTTGTTTATGGCAGGGGACCACCAGATTGACTTCCTTTTTTTGGAGGATAACATCTTGGTTCTGTTTGGGATAGCACAATCCATGCACTTGTGTATGTGCTTATAGAGTGCATTTGTGTAGGATTCAGCAGTCATGACTGTATTGTCCATCTGCATGGGTGTCATGAAGTTCGCCACTTCTGTCTTAAGAAGCACGAAGTTGTCTTTGGAGAAATTTTTTACCGTGGTTTCCTTAATGGTGGGTGGGTGTAGGATGTGGATTTATAGGCTGATTAGCTTATGGTCAGATCTGACCAACAAGGAGTTGACTTCAGGTGTGGAACACCATTCACTCATGTCAGTAATGACTAGGTCTAGGATATTGTTGCCCCTGGTGGGGGTATGGATAAGTTTATCCAGGGCATTGGAATTTATGAATTCCAGAAAGCATTGTGCGAAGGATTGGTACATGAGTAGTTTTCCTAGTTAATGGTGGGGTAGTTGAAATCGCCCATTATTAGGGTGTTTGGCTGAACCCTAATATTTTCCAGTATATCAAGAAAAGAGGAGTGGGAATCCTGGGGCATGGCGGGGATCTGTAGCAAGCCACAAATTGGATTGCAGTTTTGCCCAGAGTTAGTTGCACTTGGATTACCTCGGATGCATTATGCTGAGCAACTAGCCTGGAGGTGTGGATATCTTTAATGAATATGGACAGACCTCCGCCTTTGGTGTTCCGGTCCAGGTTAGATGGCCGAAAAGTGTGGTATGAGTTATAGCCTGGTAATGCAGGGGTTCACTCTGGAGCCTTGAACCAGGTCTCAGTCACTGCACAGATATCGATGCTCTCCATTTTAAGCAGTGCCTCAAGGGAATTCATTTTGAGATTTAGACTTCTAGCATTGAGTAGCATTACCCTCAGTTTTTGCTTGCCTGTTCCTGTTACGGTGGTGAATTTGTCATTTGAACTTTGCCTAAAAAAGGCACTATAGGGGTGGCAAGAGCCTTAGCCAGTATCTGGAATCCCAGGGGTGACAGGTGCAGGCTATCTCTGGCAAAGCATCATGGTCTGTCGACCATGTCGTCCCAGGCAGACAGATACTGGATCCCCTTAGAATGACACCAGAAGCTTAGCCAATTGTTGAAGTCAATCATTTTGTCCTTGTACTGTGGTATTATTCTGGGCGATGGCAGGATGGTACTCTGGGCTAGGGTCATACCTGCCTGGGCAACAAGATTGGAGAGTTCTTCCATGTCTCTTTTCATGTAGTCCAGGGAGGTACGTCTCAGGTTGTTCACACCAACATGGACAATGACAGAGTCATATTTGTACTTGTTGTGGAGTGACCTGAGTGCATGGGTTATGTGGTGGATCCTGGCACCCGACAGGCAGCTGACAGTAACCTTCTTGTTTAGCCTGGTGAGTGGGACATCAGTGTGCCTGACTATAGAGTCACCTATGACTAGTGTGTTGGGTAAGTTGTTTTGCCTTATCTGCTCAAGCAGAGACTATCAAAGAGGACCCCACCCACTTTAATTTTCACCTCTGATCCCTCCCAGTTCCTTTATCTTTGTTACAATATTCATTAATTCAAATACAGTTGATTTAGACTTTCATTTCAATTTTCTAGTAATTGCATTTTTTGGAAGCCACCAGAATGAAACTTAACAAGGCCTTACTTTATCTAGGCAATTCAAATCCTGTATTCCAGCTCAAAACATAATTCCTTAGTCATACCCATTTGCTCACCCAGAATTTCTGATAGACTTTAGAAATTCTCTACAGAGTACTCTACCAATTCATTACACTCCCAAAACATGTGTTCCCAATTACCTGTTTTCTCCCTGTTACACCTCAAACATTTGCCATCTAAATAAGAAAAACTTCTTTGGAGTCTGCTTCGAGGTATAAAATACCTATTCAAACACTTCCAAGTAAAAATCCAAAATCTTATAGACTTTTTTGCATATTTGGGAGCGATACATATGTCTTCCCATTGTTTCCTTGTGAATTGCTAATCCAGTCTTTCCTCCCATTCTTTTCTGACATTCTCTGATTCCTATAGTTACTGTGTAGTGTTTTATATGCCCTACTAATTGTCCCTTTTTCAACAACTTCTGTTTTAGATTCAACTAAAAACTCTACCAGAGGTGGTCTTTCACTTAGGGTTCCCCTATTGCTTTTTATTTACTGATATTATCAATCTCTGACAAGGAATTCAATCTGTAGCCTCCAGTCCAAGTGACTTCTTAGTCTGTTCCTATTCTATTACCTTTCCCTCTCTAATTATTTGCTATTAGTGCCTTGGATCCTTTGTCAGTTTTCTCCATTAAATTCCTACCCCCTCTTGCCTATTCTCTGTATCCCTAATTGCAGTCATTCCTATTGCCAGAATCCCCTTTCTCTATTCTTGTGTAGACTTAGTTCCTAGAATAGTTTATGCTACTTAATGAATGGCTCCTTATTCTCCTTAAAGATCTGCATCCAAATTCCTTCTCTCTCTCTCTCTCTCTCTCTCTCTCTCTCTCTCTCCTTATTTCTTGAATTTCCCTCCTGCTTCATTATCATCCCTTTCTACTTGGAATTATAGCTGTCTGTTTGTGTTATGTATATGAACCTTATGTGTGTAGCTTTAAAACACCATTCAAATCAGTTAATCCTAAACCACCTTGTTCTAATGGAAGGATCAGTATGCCTCACTTGACCCTTGCACTTTTCCATTCCCAGATAAAATCTTTTATTTCTTTATTAATTACTATGCCTGACCTGTATATAAAACTAAAGGAATACATTTTCACTGATTGTATCTGGCTGTCCATATCCAGTAAGAGCTTCCAGGTGCTCAGTTTTTGTGTTATTTTTTTATTAAGTTTCTTCCGCATATCCTTAGCTGCTATAACAGAATTCTTTTAAACCCATACTCCTAAATACTTAATTTTGTGTCCCCATAAATATGGGTTTTGCTGAACCAACTCGTGTGGCTCATAGTTTACAGCTACAGCCTTTGTTTTATCTTCATTAATTTTATGTCCCCAAAAGACTTGAAATTGTCTAAGAATGTTCCACAACACTGAGATGTCCTTTTCTGGTTTTAACAGAGACAAAATAATATCTTTTGCAAATGAAGTCAACTATTCTTGGTTTACATACCAATTATATCATCATGTTACTTATTTCCTTTGCCAATGGCTCTAAATATAGCACAAATAGCAAAGGGGATCTTTAACACTTTCTTCCCTCCTAACTTCCAAACTTCCACTGGTGTATATCATCTGTACACAGAGACTGTCCTGCAAATTGATTATATATCACCATTTTCGTTTGAATGCTTCCATATTTTGTCAGAATGTTGTTCCCATTCCTGAGGAAGCTCTTGCTGCTATTAATAACACTGTTGGCCCTATTTTTCTTATCAAAAATAAACCAAAAACTAAGCATGTATCTACTCTTCCTCAAACTTCTTAAGAAATTACTAATTTACTGGGTCTGGGTCAGGGTTTAATTCATGCTACTGATCCTTCTTATAAACTAGTTTCTGGTAAAAGAAGGAGGGAGTCCTCATTTCCTAAACAGATTCAAGATTCTCAATCTGCATAGGAATATGTACGGACAGATAAAAAGTTTTCTCCTTGGATTTCTGATTCAGACTCAGATGTGAGAGCTCAGTTTCCAGTTCCTTGTGTGAGGGTTTCTCTTTCTCTGAGACTTTTTCCAGAATGTGCCACTGTTTTTAGTGGGAGAACACTGGAGTTTCTCAGTTCCTCAGAAAATACTACGAGCTGTTAAAGAAGGAAATTCCAGAACCTTCACCTATTTATCCAGTTCTGTTGGCTTTGGAAGATGTGTGCATGTTACTGTCTGCTATTTTCATGATAGTCAGCTAGCTGCACTTAAAAAGGCAGACAGGCTGTAAAATGTTTCACAGTATTATAAGTTTTTATACACTCTTCCCAAAATGTACCCACCAGATATAGCTTTATGTAATCATACTGTTGCTAAACATGTAGTTAATCCCAGTCCACTTTTCTAATAAGGATAACATTATTGATAAGTATGGAGAAAAAAAGTGCATGCTTCAGAAACTTTGAGTTCCAGAATTTTGAATCATCAAGCTCATATGTTAAAGTATATTCTGATTAATTGCAAAAGTATGAAGAAAGTTTTGTCTGCAGTTTATATGAGGGAAAAATTGCTTTAAGAAATTCAGTTTTTTCTATTGTACAAGTTACTTCTCATTTTTTACAGTGTGTGTATGACTCAGTCGATATTTCTTCCAGAGCCATGGCCACAGGTACTGTTTTGAGGAGGTTTGCCTGGATCTATTCTCAGAACCTCCCAGATTATATTAAAAATAAGATTATAAATTCTCTTTTGAAAATACTTTTAGTTTGTTGTCCCTCTGCTGCATAGGTGATCAAAAGTATGATGAAAGGGATAAGTTGCTTCATGGAACCTCTAAGATTTTTCAGCCCTCCTTTTCCACATTTTCTAAGAGACTGTCTAACCCTCATCCAGTTTTGGCAAAAAAACAATCTAAAAAAAATAGCAGTAAAATGAGCTCAGTCCACAGGAATACCTCAATGATAGTAAGTAGTATAATCCAGTGAAGAAATCAAGAGGCAACACCATATAAAGCGAAGGAGACTTTATTCACATAAAACGCATCCAGATATAAATTAGTAAACACTTTTGCATTCCTAAGAAAGTTTCTTCAGACTTAATTTCACCAACAAAATGATTCATTTTAAATACATCCTAGTGTTGCACTAATTCACTATTCAACCAATCATATCATTCCATGATTATGAAAAAATTAGTCCTTAATACATATATTGTTTCTTCATATTAAAAACTTATTAACAATTTATCTTAATAACTTTCTTACATATGTATGTATCTGTATAAGAAGATATGTAAAATCCAATAATTCAAACTTCTCTATTATAATAATATTTTAAATTAATTAAAATTGATATATCAAGTGTTGAAGTTAACTGTTTATAAGGAAACCAATATATTGAAACTGTCACTAAATGGAAGTATAACTCCAAGCTCAAATCACTTGGTGTATAAAAGTATAAAGCTTCTAAAAATTCAGCATCAGATAAATCTTTGTTTACTTAACAGTATAAAAAAATCACTTCTATCTAAAAATATCTCATCAATGGCCACTAAATAATGTGTAAGAGAGTATATATATTTAAACTCTAATATAATATAGCTGTTTGTATATACTTCTCATATATGCATATGAGTAGGTTAAATCTAGTGCAAGTTATTAGCTAAACCTACCCATATGTACAAGGCAAAAAGTGGTTTAAATACATTGTGTTACCTGTAGGTTGAGCTTAAAGTGAATTCCTTTCTTACATGTCACATGAAAAACGAATTTTCAGTTATATGCTCAATGGGCAAATGGTCTATCTGCCAGAAAAGGTTTCAAAGAAATTTTCTCATTTAATCCATATCCTTTATCCGCTTGTAGCTTCAAAATCCATTTTCTTTCATTTTTTTCTGTGTGATTCCTAATATTCCCTAGTCTGATGTTCTTTGTTATCAATTCTATAGTTAAGAAAGCAAACTTGTGAGTCAAGTCATGGTTTATGGTGTGCCTAGCTAATACATTACAATCGTCTTCTCTATGAATGACATATAAATGTTCCCTGACTCTTTCTTGTAGAGTCCTAGTCATCATTCCTGTATAAAATGAAATACATTTCTGACATCGAGCCAAATATATCAGACCACGTGATTTACAGTCGGCATAGTGTTGGAATCTGTAGACGTTACCTGTATCAGGATGTTTAAAGACATTCCCATTTACCATGTATGAGCATTGATTACAATTTCTACATGCGAATGTGCCTTTCCTTTTCTGATTGTATCCTTTGTGTCTTATTCTTGTCATAACATCCTTTTTAAAGACTTAGTATTCTTATATGAGTATCTGGGTTGAGCCCCTGCTGTTCCTAAAATCTTTTCATCTGCTGTCAATATATTCCAATGTTTTCTCACTATCTCACTTATTATATTGTTATTACTAGTATATGGAATAGTGAGTCTGTTGGTATGTGAGGATATATTACTTCTCCTTCCTCTCTCACAGCTATTATCTCTATTAAAGACGGGTTTACTTGCCCCTTCCTTGTCTTTCCACAACCACATTCTCAAGTAACTCATTGCATTCACTGGTCTTATATCCTCTTGCCTTAAATTCATCTCTCAGGGTGATTAGAGTATCACTGAATGCTGAATCCTTGCTTGTCAGTCTAGTGGCTCTTAATGCCTGACTCTTCACTATGTTTTGATATAGATGAGGGGGATGCATGCTATTACGATGTAAGAGGGTGTTTTTCCTACAGCTTTTTCTATACATTTCAGTCTGGATACCATTCATATCTTTATTAACCAGAACATCAAGAAATTCTATCTTATCTATGGACCAATTTGCTATAAATGATAGAAAGTTTGTTGTGCCATTGATGTATTCTATAAATTCTTGTAATTTGTGTATGTTACCTTCCCATACAAGGAAAACATCATCTACAAAGCGTTTTATAATATCTAATGCTGTCTTTGAATAATAAATTATTTATAACATATGTGTATTCCCAATATGCCATCACTAGATTGGCGTATGAATTGGCGCAGGGTGTACCCATCGCCACACCATTGATTTATAGATAACTGTCACCATATGAGAACACATTCCTATTTAGAATCACTTTGATTAACATCATAACTCTCATGACCAATTCCCTAGACATTCGTTTATTTATCAGAAATAATCTTACATACTCCATACCTATATTGCTAGGAATTGCCAAAAATAAAGATGTCACATCTAATGTTACCAAGCAGCATGTGGAAATATTATTTTCTGTAAAGACATAGTTGGAAAAAGTTTCTAGGAACTGTTGAGTGTCTCTAATGATAGAATTTGTTTGTTCAACTATTGGTCTTAACTGTTTTTCAACATATATTGACACAGTTTCCATCAGCCAGCCTTTGCTGGATACTATGGGTCTCATGGGGGTTTAGACAATCTTTATGTATTTTAGGTAACCCTCTGAATGTAGAAACTGTAGGTGTCTCTATCAAAAAATATCTATATAATTCATTATCAATGATATTTGTCATTAGAAGAGCATATAACTCACTATGTACTTCTCTAATAATCTTGTTTAATTGATGGTTAGTTTCTGTATCACTCAACATATTTTTCATTTTCATATAATAATCACTGTCTAAAACCACAATGGCTCCGGAAGCTTTGGTACTCTCTCTACAGTTATTAATACTTCAACATGAGAAAAGAAGGACATAGATTAGTTGTGTAAGAAATTATCATAACCTTAGATGTCCTTCTCTTCCATGTTGCAGTATTCAGTCCCCCCTCCTATCCCCTCTTACCCTATTTATCCTTCTTGTATGGCATCCCCCTAGCTACTTTCCTTTCAAACAGGGCACAGCAACAGACACATACCTCTATAATCTGCCTTCTTGCCTGGTGGCATATGTGGGTCTGAAAAGCTTCTTTTTTTGCTTTCCAGGGGTACTACTGTATGTGGCAGTCATTTTGGAAGTGGGTACATGCAGACATCACTTCTATAGCCGATGTCAGTTTATGGCTGTGACAGGCAGTGTCACACATAACCCTGTTCTGCAGACTTTGGTATACTGGCTGGATGTCTGGTACTGCAGGCAGCGACCTCCCTACAGTTATGAATACTGCAACATGGAAGAGAAGGACATCTAAAGTTATGGTAAGTTCTCACACAACTAATTTTTTTAGTAAAATCTAGAACAGATGCTGCTGTTTAAAAAGGAACAGTTAGTACAGCATATAGAATATTGCATGATAACTATAAGAATCAGTCAGAGGAGGTTAGAAAGGATTGGGAAGAGAGACTGGATAAGTGATTCACAAATAAACAATGGGGGGGGGTTATGTATGTCTCCCAAATATGCAACAAAGTCTAGAAGATTTAGTAGCTGTGCTTGGAAGTGTTTACATAGATATTTTTATACCCCAAGTAGATTCCAAAGAATTTTTCCTCAGGTAGACAGCGAATCTTTGAGGTGTGATGGGGAAGAAAGAGGTAATTGGGAATTTTTTTCTGGGAGTGTAATAAGTTGGCCGACTTTAAAGATGCCCTGCCAACTGCTCTGTCAGAGATACTGGGTGAAGAAATTGGTCTAACTAAGGAAATGATTTTTTGAGCTATGACACAGAAGTAGAATTGCCTAGACATTGTAAGGCCTTGTCAAGTCTAATTATGGTGGCTGCCAAAAAAGCAATTACTAGAAAATGGCAATCAGAGTCTATACCAACTTTACTAAAAGCAGTGAATATAGTAACAGAGATAAAACAACTGGAATTGGGATCTTTAGAAAAGGGTGTGAGCAAATTACACAGAAAAATGGGAATTGTGGGAACAATACATGCAATGGAAGAACGAAGTTTAAAAGAAGGCAGGATTTGAATGAGCTATGTAATGTATGAGAATGGATAGATCATAAGCAATGTACAATGTTTTGCACCTACAATTATGTCAATATGGTTTGTGATTTATAATGTTTGCAACCAAAATTATATCGATATGTTTTGTTTTCATTTATATAAATGTATGATGCCTATGTCATACGTGATATTTTAATAAAGATGTTTCTTGTTTAAAAAAATAAAGGATACCCCTGGCAAGACTCTACATGAGAAAGATACAGTGGTATCTGAAATTCTTTGATTCCCAGCACCAGAATCCTTTGTCCTTTCAAATCCTAGTACTGGTGTTTGTCAGAAGACAAATCACTTGGTGGAGACAGCAAATGTCCTTCGATCCAGAGCCCTTTCTCCACTTCTACCTTCCTATTCTAAAGCAGTGAGTAACCACATATACCTTGGACTTTGCTTGGGAAGCAGTTTCAGAAAGGATAAAAGTGCAAGGTGTGTGGGACACCAGGGACAGATGCAAGCACAAAAATATAAAAGAGGTGATTGTCCTGATCAAGGCACTCAACTATGTAAATCATCTTTGGTCTCCGGTACCACTTCCAGTTATTACAGACAATACCAAAGTCATGTGATACATCAGCAAGCAAGTGGAAACCAGGTCATAACCCCTTTGCAGGCTAGCCATGTCAGCTTTGGATGTAGCTTCACAGCACAGTTTCCATCTGTAGGCATCCTGGATTCCAACAGAGCAAAACTGTGTGGCAGACAAGCTGACCAGGACAAGGGCAACCCCTCATGAATGGAAACTAGATCAGGATGTCTTCCAAGACCTTATTCCATCTGTGCAGAGTTCCTCTAGAAGATATATTTGCCTCCTCTCTGAACAATCAGCTGGCAAGATTCTTCTCTAAGACTCCATGCAAGAAAGCCAGGAAGACAGATGCCTTTTCTTTTCCTTGAAAAGGAATGTTCCTGTATGTTTTCCTAGCCTTTCTATTGATATCCAGGGTACTTCTGAAGATAAATGAATCCTTCAAGATGTTTGTGCTGACTCTCTTCTGGCCCAGGCAACAGTGTTTCTCTTTTGGAAATGGCCAGAGTGAATTACCGCAAACTTCCTCACAGAATGGATCTATTCACACAAGATCGTGGGTGTTTGAAACAGCCCAACCCCAATCATCTTCAATTAACTGGATGATAGGGTCTTAATTCCATTTAGGCACCTGTTTACTGAAGATGTTCAGTAGATACTAATGAAAGCAAGAAAGTCTGCTACTAAAAAATTGTGTATTAGTAAATGGAAACGTTATCTAGTTGGTGCCAACAACATAACCAGCACCATTCAGGGCTAGTTGTTCTCTGTTTTTTTACAATATTTGTGTGAGTTTTTATCCTGTGGCCTTTCTTCATCAAGGTTCATTTATCGGACATTTCAGCATGTCTGCCCATGTATTCTACCTCTTCAATGCATTCTCATGTCAGAATGTTTTTGAAGGGGGGTGTAGTGAAATAAGAGGCTTCCAAGAAAACCAATGGCCTCTCCTTGGGATTTTAATTTTGTGTTAGAGAAGTTAACAGTTGGCTCCATCTGTACAAACTAACCTGGCTGACTTGAGGTTAACATCGAAAACAGTTTTACTGATTGCTCTGACCTCTGCAAGAAGGGTATCTGAGTTGCAAGCTTTTACGGTAAGTCAGCCCTATCTCATCTTGCACAAAGGCAGGGTTTCTTTGAGAACTAAACCTGCTCTTATTTTTTTATTCATTGATTGATTGATTGCATTTGTTTACCGGGAAGGTCCACTGGGCCTAGGTGAGCCCATTTTTAGTGGAGGCCCAGGGAGGAAAAACTCCACATACAAATTACAGGTGATGCACATATAATAGACATACAGAAATACAGCTACAATTACATAAAAAGCTAGAAGGCAGTACAGTAACAATCATGGGCATGGGGTTAAAATAAATATGGGATAAAAGTACATATCAGAGTCAATGGGTATTAAGCAGTAATTAGCTTGGATATGAGTAGAATGGTTCGTAGCAGAGATGACAGGTGAAGCAGTGAGCAGCTTGGGTAAGAGTGGAAAGTCTAGGTTGAATATTGCAGATAAAGCAGCAAGGGCTTGGGTAAAGAGTGGAAAGTTCAGGTTTAAGCCATTGTGTTATATATGTGTTTAGCAAAAAGTAAGGACTATATGCGAAGGGTAAGTTTGGTAAGGTTTTAAGACTACTAAGGGTGAATACAAAGAGTTAATATGTAGTTAATTGACTAGAGTTAGGGGCATGAGAAAGTGGAAGTTGTTCAGGGAGGATAGGTGCAGCAGTGGTAGTAATGTAGGGGGATAGAGAGAAAGGAGGTGTATGAGGATAGGGTATTGCAAATAGGTAAGGCATGATAGGGTAGATGAAGTACCAGCTGTCTAGAAAGAGGTGGGGTAGACTGGGAGTAGAAGTGTTTAGAGTGAGTTATTTTTGGCATGGGCATAGCCAGCCAGAGGAGAGATGTTGTCTAAGAGACTTTTTAAAGGGTGCAGTGTAACTGATGGAGGTGATTGTAGATGGGAGGATGTTTCAAAGTTTGGAAACCGTGAAGGAATAGAGCATTTGACCAGCTGGGAGAATGGGTTTGTCTACTTTGAGCAATGTTTTATTTTCTGATCTGAGAGGCCTGTTTGGGTGGTACAAGGACAGTAGGGAGGAAAGAGAGGGGAATGTTGTGGGTTTGTATATCATTTTGCCTAATCTTATGCCTAACGTGATATCTGAGTTTACTGTAAGGCAAATTATCCATCTCCCCGTTTTCATTCTGAACCTAAAAATGAAGGAGAAGGGATACTGCATGCCTTGGATGTCCACAGACAACTCAGGTACTAAATCCTTCAGATCTTTGGGTCAGTTGTTCATTTCTTGTGAAAGTAAGACGGGACAACCTGTGTCAAAGCAGACTATTTCCAAATGGTTGTCTAAGGCTATTACCTTTTGTTATACTCACTGTAACAAAACTATTCCAGGCAGAGTCAAGGCCATGGCTTCATCTGTGGATTTCTGGAAAAGGCTGGATTCTAGAAGTAGCTCCTCTGGACATACTTTTACAAAGTACTTTAAGCCTAATTCTTTCTCAAAGTCTAGATCAGGCTTTGCTAGGAACACTATCCAGGGGCTCCTGGACTCTTCTCCTTCTACCTTCCAGATGTAGTGAGATAGGGTAATTTACTTGGAAGGTGCCCTGAAGCTTTGGAAGTTGGCCACCTGTTATATCCCTGACAGGATATAACCCATTTAGCCAAGGGTACTGCAGCAGTGAACATTCAGACATCTGCTGTTTTTGATAAGTTTGTTTGCACAACTATACTTTACCTGTAGTTTCTAATGATATTAATAAAATATTACCTGAAACTAATTTCTGTTCATAGATGCTTGGACTGCATAGTAATAAGACATGGGTGGACTACTCGTCTTGTTATTATGTTCCCTGGAGAAGACATGAGAAGACATGCTAATAAATAGCATGACCTCTATCTTCCAATTTATATTTTCCATTGATTACAGATGCTGCTGGACCTTTGGCATATTTTTTATGCAGCCGAACAGGTGCCAAGGGCACAGCCGAGGATTCTTTTTAAAGTTGGGGGGCTCAACCTATGGTTCCAACACCCTTACGGATACCTGTGTTGAGTTTTTGCATGCTGACTGGTAATTCTGTTCACAAAGTGTATCCTGACTTATACTTAGATGAATATTTCTTAGATTAAATGGACAAAGGGCAAAGTCTTCATTGCAGCATCAGTCCTGAACTGTAAGTATGTTATACTTCACATAGCACTATTTTAGAATAATTACTAAATGAGTGACTGCTTAATAAATTTGGACAAAATGCAAGTTTGTCATTACATCCACAGTGTCTGCCTGAACCTATACCTATAACATGTTCACATATTTTAATAATGAAGAGATTACACTTATTTAAGAACACTATCCAATTCTTCTCCACTTCTGCCACTGAAAGACCCCCCTGACTCACCGAGACAATGGAAACAGGCTTTCAGGAGGCTGATCAGTTGCACAATTACTATCTATGTCTGGGACAATGATCCTGAATCTTCTCCACTTCTGCCACCCACCAGGCAAGCTAGTATAGCTGTCTGTCCTGCAGGTTGTCATATCTGTGGCAACACTGCTCCCTCATCTTTGGTATTCCAGTCAGGTCAGTCAGGTTATTCACCAGGTCTATCCACACATCTTTACCGTGGAATAGACCACCACTATTACTTTCTGGCCTACCACTATAGGTGTGGCAGAACAGGTAAAATATCTCCTAGATTTCCTTTATACACCTGTTTGAGCCCAGCCCCAAGCTCTCAGAGAAACAAACTTCTTGAACTCTCGAAAGTGCAATGCAGGATGGGTGCATATAGTATGAAAATTATAACATCTAAGATATAAACCAAGCCCTATGCAACAGGACTGAAAGCAGCCCAGGTAGCAGACAGACTACACTGGTATATGTTTAGCATGTCAAAACCCATACACAGGCAGTGCAATTCTGAATGCATGAGCTTTTAGTTGCTAGTTCATGATCGTGTTAACTTGCCTATGACATTTGCTACACTTGCACATGTGTAGTAATGTCAGTCATAGAGCTGTGGGCCTACATGCTTCATTTATACAAAAGCTTTGTAAACTGAACAAAACTTGCTGCCACTTTCTGAATGTTTTGAGTGCTCTGGTTACTGCGATTTTGCAAATATTGTTGGAAAGCCAAAGTTAAAGACAGTAGTTTAAAATAAGAAAAGTTAGCATAATACAAAAAATAATTTCATATTTTTATCTAGTGCAAAAATTCCAGTATATTTTTGTAAAGTCTCAGATAAACCACAGATGATAGCCAGTTAGTTTTGTGATTTAATGAAACAAAATTCACAATCCACACTACACAGTTGTTTCATTAAATCGCTAAACTACCTGGCTATCACCTGTGGTTTATCTGAGTATTCTACTTTTCCAGTGAGGTGTGATTTTTGTGACCATATGTTACTGATATTGTTTTATCTATGAAGTGTTCTGACATTGCTGGGTAAAGATTTCTGTTTCATATGCTGCACTTATAAATTATTCCATTTACTTGTCACAGGTACTGGTACTTGGCAATAGCAGTGCACAGGACCAAGTTGCACAGACATTATTTTAATTCATGAAGTGAAACTTTATTCATCAAGTAAGACAGATACTTCCCTTTCCCACCCACATACCTTGACAGACCTGCACTGCAGTCACACACTTCTTTCAGTCTTAAGAGTAGCACTGCACATTTCAGTAATCCTAGGCACAAAAAGATGTACCCACGTACTTTCATGCAGAGAGAGAGAGAGAGAGACAGACAAGCACACACACACACACACACACACACACACACACACACACACACACACACACACACACACACACACACACACACACACACACACAAGCATAAAGACAGAATATGTCATTAAAAAAAACAGAAAAAAGTTACCAACAAAATACTGCTGCAGTATTGACTGACAGTAGCATGTTTATTAAATTGTGTGATGTAACTGCTTCAAGGAGGTTAGCCATTCTGCTTTATTTGACTCAAGGCCAAGTTAAAGTACTAATACCCAAATGTGTATTTCTAGGGAAAACATGTTGCAGCATCAGGAGCAGGACACGAGAGAGAAAACTTCACTGCTGATGAAAACTATATCCTCATGGGTGCACTTAAGACGTATTGAAAATGTTTTGGAAAAGTGGGTTCAAGACAGGCAGGATATGCTAAGGTGTGAAATCAAGTTCTGACATATTTGGATTAAAGAGATGAAATAATACCCTAGCACAGAGCAGGAGAGATAATGATATGGTACCCATGCCAGAAGTAAGGCAAAGCAGAATGCAGCTACACATAGTACCACAGGTAGTGGGCCTTCTACTGTCCAAAGGGTAACACTTGAACTTAATGTCACCATGAGAGTCAGGGCATGATGGTTAGAGTTCTACATGGTACGAGTAAATTCACAAGTACATAGGAACACTAGAGGCCAGGGACAGTGCCATGATGAGCCTTACATGGAGTATGGTTGCTCATACGGCATCTATGTCAGCCTCTATCCCCACACAGGTGAAGGCAGAGTGGACACACACACATTGCTGACAAATGCATCTGAGGGTGGGGCAGCATGAGTGGTAGACAAGTAAACCAGGCACCACATGTCTATCAAGAAAATACTGCAGGCAAAAAAAAAGTCTCAGCATGTTAGATGATGTTAGACATCCACATCTTATGGTAAGACCTCTGAGTCAGTACATAGGTTGTGCAGCACTTTTAGCCCAGTATCAGGAGCATACCCTTCATCTAGTAGGTCACATCATCATAGCAACTTAGTATCAAGCTCATACAGCAATGCATACTCCTGATGTATGGAAACATCCCCAACATTATCATTAAGGGAGATTGTGTATGACACAATTCAAATGTGACACCAAGTCACAACTTTACAGATTGTAACATGTACCTCAACTCCAAGATGTGGCAGGAGAAAATTCATCAAGCTATACATAAAGTAACCCATTGCATGACATCTGTGGTGAAGTATAACATTTACATGTACCTGCATGTTAAAGAGTTGGGCAAAAAGTTTTAAAAATCTAATAAAGGATGAGACACTACAAAATTAAAACATTCAATGACTGTAAATATGACATCTGAACACCAGTTCATACTGATTTCATTGACATTTATTATCACAACACTACTCTTCTTCAGCATGTCATCAGCTGGTAAAAGCTACTACATGTTTGTATACACAGCTTTACATCTCTTGCTACTTTTTCATCCCCCCTCCTCCTGGTATTTCTAGCATTGTTCCAGTGCCCACCGAACACAGCGCAAATGTTGGCTGTGACCATATGAACTATTTATTTGTGTAGGGTGTGTGGGAAATGTCTAATGCACAAAGTGATTTGACTGTTCACCACTCTGTATAGCCCACAGGTAACACTGCATGTACCAGGTATTATCTTTGTGAATTTACACTGTCAGCTGTGAATGTTATGGCCCATAGTTGTATTTTGGGCACTGCTATCATTTTGCCTGCACTGTAGTACTATGCACAGGCTTGGATGAGGGTTGCCGTGCTGCTGCCTGATGGCCACTATTGTTATTATCTGATGAACAAATACTAGAAGGACATGTACTGCCACCAACAATCAGTACTTGTGGCAGTTATGCAATACATGGATCTATAATCATATGCAGAATGCAACAAGTTATGAACATTCTGCATGCAGCAGCATGTTTGTAATGAAGTACCCCCCTCCCCCAACTCACCGAGACAATGGAAACAGGCTTTCTGGAGGCTGATCAGTTGCTCACTTACTATCTATGTCTGGGACAGTGATCCCAGAGCACCCTCTGCAGCTCTGTGTGGGTTATGAACTGGTGTCATGAGTCACAGTTCAAGTGTATGACTTGTATCACATGAAGATGGGGTGGTTAATCAGTTCAACTTTGATAAATATCTAGAGGAATAGCTATGGGGAACAAATTTATTAAGGTGCACTTACATACTAGGTGTCCAACAGGTATCCCACCATACAGGAAATGACTGTACAGTGAACTTATGTGGGAATCATGGTTACTTCCTGGATGCTGGGCTGATATGTTAGTGATACAGCCACATTCATCACTCAGTACCTGACAATTAATGGAATTGTGGCCTTTCTTATTATGGTGCTCAGCCCTCCTGTTGGTCCAGCTGGAGTCCTAATAGCCACATAGGTGCACTAAGGAAAATATGCTCCTTAGAAGGCATACATAGTACTGATTTGGTCCTGTGATGACACTGGGAAATAGATACATTTATCCACATGGGCTAAGAGTATATTGAGAAACTGCTGTAGCATCCTTTGAGGCAGAAACCTATGAGATACCAAAGTGTCATAGGTTCAAAGGTTGTTAGGCTAATGACCACTAGGGTCCTTACAAGGCTAGCCACTTACCCCAAACCGTTTGGGTCCCAAGTATCATGGGGGGCATGTTAGTAGGCAGGTAGCTAAGGATTTGTAGGGGGGGGTGTTAGGATAATACTTTTTTTATTGATGACCTCTTTCCATAAGGGACAGGGGGCCCATAAGGGAAAGGAGCGGTTCCAGCATGGAGCCCTGGGGTACTCCACTGATGACTAGTCTCTTGGTGGAGATGATCTCACCGATCCTGTCTTCTTGGGTCCTATTTGTGAGTCAACTGGTAATCCAGTGAGCTATGTAACAGTTTATGGCTCCGCCTATCTCAGACAGCTTGTCAACAATGCTTGAGTAGGGTATTGTATCAATTGCCTAAGCCAGGTAAAGATACACGGTGCAGGTCATTGTTTTTGAAAGAACTATGAAGAATTAATGAGTAGTTTGTATAATTTAAATTAGATACAGTTGCAGAGCCGTAATGTCTTCTCAGAACATGCTGTTACACTACTGGGACTAGTAAATAATGAAGACAGAACCATGTGCACAGTATTTTTAACACCTTTATTAAATTATCACTAAGACCTAGGCACACATTAACAAAAAAGAAAACAAACCACATTAACATTGTTTTTCAATTTACATAAATTATACATCATATATATTTTCTTTCTTTATAAATATCATCAGTCCAACAGTACATGAATTGCTCAGTTACTGACATTCCTTAAACCTCACTCCTCTTCCTTATTTTGCATGTATTTTTCTCAGAAATTCCATTTGTTTTTATGTAATTTGCCTTTCTGTTTTCTAAAGACCCCTCTTTTACAATATTCAGTATTTCAAATACAGTTGGTTAAGACTTTGATTTCTGTTTTCTAGTAATTGCTTTTTTGCCAGACAACAGAATTACACTTAATAAGGCCTTACTGTGTCTAGGCAATTCAGATCCTGTGTCCCAGCTCAAAAGAATAATTTCCTTAGTTACAGTCATTTCCATTCGCAATATGTCTGACAGAGTACTTTCTAGGGAATTTTTTAAATCTGGCAACTCATTACACTCCCAAAAAACATGTTCCCAGATACTCTTTGATCTGATGTTGTCAGTCTTCATTTATCCTTGACATATAGAAGTCGGTTCTGACTCTCGAAGCTGGCTCGGCCATTATAACAATTTGCGAGAACCAAAAACTCTCAAGCTAAGTCCCTACCTAGAATGCCCCTCTTTAGATGACCTCAGATCTCATTTGCCACTCTTCTGAATAAGACTCGCCAGCCAATCTCTCTCTTAAGTTAAATGTATTTTTTCTTATTTTTCTAGTAACTTAAAGTTAAACATTTTCTACCTACCCAGTTAACCTTTTCACCATCTGTTGACTTCTACTATCCCTCACTTTTGGGTTCTTCCCTACCATTATTGGTAGTTTTTCCACTTGGAAATTTCTATTTCTTTTTCTATTTTAATTAGTTTTCTGTCATAGGTGTAGTCGGATATTGCTATTTTTTTTTGTGTGTATTATTTGCCTCCTTCCCTCATGGTACCTGTTTTAACATCATTGGTAATTCTATCCCTTTCTCCCTACCTATTGGTAGTTCTGGCCTGCCATTGTTGGTAGCCTTTTCCTCCTCCTCTTATTTCTTTCCTTTGTCTGTGTGTAGTTGTGAGAGAGTTTTTCTGCCAGTTGATATTTGTTTTCTTTTATTAGTCAATATGGCAGATAAAAGCAAAGGGATGACTGGGTTTAAACAGTGTCATGATTGTGGAAGAAAAATGCCCAATTCTGATGGGCATTCATCTTGTGTCTACTGCTTGGGGCCGGTGCATTTACAAGAGGATTACGATATTTGTCAAGCCTTTAGTCACCGGGCCCTCATAGAAAGGAAAAACAAACTGATATTGACAGGTCTGATTAAGACTTCTTTTGATGAAACATTGTCCAGTCAGCCTAGGACCTCTAAATCTGATGTGTCCTCACCTTCGTCTTTCTCTTCCATTTCCTCTAAAGTTGAACTTGGTAAGAAGAGGAGTCTCTCAGTGGTGGTGTCCCCTTTGGCTCCGGCACTCAAGAGATCTAAATTTTCAGTTCCCACACACTCTACAGAACCAAAGGTAAGTACAAGAAAACGTATGGTACAGATTTCTTCAGCACAAACTGTGGCGACCAGTTTGGCAATGCTGATTTCCATGCCGACAACCACAGCGCCAGCTATCCAGGTTACTTCATCCCCTTCAGTGCTGGTCACTTCTAAGGTGCCATCTGTAATTTTGAAACTGTTTCCTTCCACAGAGCCATTAGCAACTTTGGAACCAGGATTTATTTCACTTCCCAGGACTAGGTATTCTCCCTGTATAGATCCCTTTGTGGGACATCTTCCAAGTCCTTTTTAGAGAGACAGGAATCCCCCTCTATGAGTCTGGCTTAAGTCGATGCCATGAGGTTGGTGGATCAGCTTCTCATGGCTAGGGGTCTTTCAGTCTCTTCCCAGGTTTCTCTTCCTTCTGGAGATGGGATCTTTTCTCCAAGGACTCCACCAGACCTTCCTCCTCTAACCTCCATTGAGGTGTTAGAGACCATGACTCCGATTTCCCCTGTCCCAGCTATTCCGGTGCCGACAGCTTTTATGTCTTTGGCTCCTGTGTCTGTCCTGAGTTCCTTCAGAAGCAATGGACTCCCAGGGTCATAGCTGTGCTACCTCATGCATGGGCTGATGTCCTTCATGGATGCATCTGCAGTCATAACAACTGGGTTGTCCTGTCGTCAGGCAGCCCTTCAGTCGGCCGGATTCCAAAGTCCGGGTCCGGCTTCGGCTGATGTCGCACTTCACCCGACGTCATCTCTGTTGGTCTTCGGGTATAAAGGCATCAGCCGACGCCATTTTCCTCAGTCTTTCTTGCCGCGTGGCGCCCGAAGCAGAAGCTGTTCGCAAGTGCCGGTCGGTCGGATCCAGAGATTACTTCTACCGAATACTACTTCGAAGACTTCTAAAGCTAAGTACCCCGTTGGGGACTCTTTCTTGCCTCAGCCGATGTCAGAAAAAGTTAATAATTGTTTAACCTGTGGGAAACAAATACCTCATAAGGATTTCCACTCTTACTGTCTGCCTTGTTTAGGCCCAGCCCACGACGTAGCAGCCTGTTCGGCCTGTGCTTCTTTCAACCGACGAACGCTTAGGCGTCGGTCGGAGTTTGCTGAACAGTTTTTCGGTTCTGATTTTGCGTATATTATGCCGTCGGATCCTCCGACTACCCAAACTGCTAAAAAACGCAAAGATAAAGACCGACACTCGCAGTCCGCGGTTTCGGCTGAAACCATGGTTAAGCAAACCGCGAGTGTCTCGGTTTCGGCCAAAACCGAGAAAGCTGATCAAAATACAGCAGAATCTATCACTACCACTGAGGCCCCTGCTACTTCTCTTGAATCGGCCTCAGAAATTTTATCCACTACGGTGGTTGCCACTGACTTATCAGACACCATTCCCTTGGATGTGTCTACCTCAGCAAGTGGTGCTGCTAGGCCTCCAGCAGCCATGTCCATTAAGGCCTTTGCCAGGGCCAAAGCAGCCAAAACTACTAGAACAGTGCCTGCTAAACCCCCTACAACACGGCCCTCTTCTAGTTCACAAATGCTTACCCTGGCAGAAGATTTAATTTCATTAATTAGGGGATCTCAATCTCACCCAGACAGGGCCTCTCAGCCCCCAGAGAAGAGACCTAGGGCAGAGCCCCCCCAACCCTGTGTCCTCTGATGATTCTGCTGATGAATCAGGCATAACAGACCAGCCAGAGGCTCCTTTCTCCAATTTTGAAGACTCAGATGCTGAAGAATCCATTCCAGCTGCCTCCCCACCAGAAGAATTTTCCTTTGGGGAGACCTTACATGCCATGTGAGAGCAGTTCCAATGGCAGCAGCAGGATTTCTCAGACTCCAGAAAAAGACTTAGAACCTTTCTGCACCTTCCACAACACAGGCCCTTAGCTATACCTCCTGTGCTCTCTGTAGTGGATGATGCCTTCAATGATGTCTGCTCTGCACCAGATTCTTTACCTCCAGCCCCTGCCATACCAGACACTCATCACCACCTTTACAAGGCCCCACTTGCAGACCCCGAAACTATATCCCAGGTTCCCAAGGCAGTAGCCGCGACCACAGCTAAAAACCCTATTCCTTCTGAAAGGGAAACCAGGTCTTTAGACAGATGGGGCAAAAAGGTTTACACTTCAGCTACTCTCTCAGCTAGAGCTTTAAACTGTCAGTTTCACATGATACAATACCAAGAGTTTATGCTTGATCAGTTAACAAAAAAGCTATCCTCTGATGAATCAATTGATAAGAAATATGTATTAGAAATGGTAAATAACATACAACAGGTTAGTAACCATTCCTTAAAATGTGGCTATGATGCACTGGAGGCTTCATTTAGATCAGCCATGACTGGCACAGTGATAAGAAGGCATGCATGGCTAAAGGAACAAGCTTTACCGGATCATGTTAAAGCCAAGTTATTAGATGCTCCTATGGATAAGACCAGCTTGTTTGGTACACCTGCCCAGCAGGTAATGAAGAAAATGGAAGAAAAGGCAAAATCTGTTCAAACGGTTAAAGATTTCTTGCAGGTCCAACCCCCAAGGTTTAGCAGGAACTGGCCTGCCAAAATTGGTCCTTTCCTGACTCCACAAGATCCCAAAGGGGCAGGAATAGACGTTCCAGAGGCAGAAACCAATCCAGAGGAGGTGCCTACAGAGGACGACAGTGGCAAGGTAACAACAGAGGCACAGACACAACCACTGCCACTACAACAACACAGCCACAGTGACTTAGCTCTAAAACCGCCTACCAGGGAACAAATAGCAGCTCCATTAGGCGGCAAATTAACCTTATTTTCAAAGAACTGGCACTATATCACAAAAGACAAGTGGATTTTACAAACCATAGATCAAGGTTACCGGTTCCACTTCCACACTTTACCAGTCAAAAGAGGAATGCCAAATCTACCTCCAAATCAAAAAACAGAGGCTCTACAACAGATAATGCAGTTAGCAAACATGAGAGCTGTGGAAAGAGTGCCAACAACAGAACAAGGAAAGGGATTCTACTCAAGACTATTCCTAGTTCCAAGAAAGGAAAAAGTTGGAGACCTATTCTCGACCTGTCCACCTTAAATACATACATCATTGTCCCAAAATTCAAAATGCTGACCCTACAGCAACTTCTTCCCATGCTGGGCAAGGAGTGTTGGCTGGTAACTCTAGATCTCAAGGAGGCATACCTGCACGTCCCCATTCGACCAATCTGCAGAAGATACCTCAGATTTCTTGCAGGATCAGAGCATTATCAATTCTCAGCATTGCCCTTTGGCTTATCTACTGCGCCCAGAGTATTCACAAAATGCCTGGCATCAGTAATCGCCCACTGCAGACTACAGCGAATTCAAATTTACCCATACCTGGACGACTGCCTGCTACAAGGGGACAACAAAAGCAAGTTGACAACAGATTTACAAAGGGTCATTTACTTGCTACAAGCACTGGGATACACAGTCAATTTACAAAAATCAAGGCTGATACCATCCCAGACAAGGACATTCTTGGGCACGGAATTGGACACAGTAAAACAAATGGCTTTCCTAACTGCAGAAAAACAAAGAGAACTCCCTCTTTACTTCTTGGCACTAACAAAACAGAACAAGTTAACAGCAAGAAAAGTACTGCAGGCCTTGGGCTTCATGGCATCATGCATAATCTTGGTCCCACTTGCCAGACTACATATGAGAAAACTACAGTGGTACCTAAAGAATTTATGGTCCCAACACAGGCACAGCCTAGAAACAGAAATTCCACTAATTCCATGCTTAAAACAGGAGTTCCTATGGTGGGCTCAAGCATGCCAGTCAAACCCAGGGCTACCCTTTCGCAGATGTCAAGCAAGCCAGACCATCACAACAGACGCTTCAGACCTAGGATGGGGGCCCACATGCTGGACAAATGCGTGCAAGGATTGTGGACGCAGGATCAACTTCACCTGCACATCAACCTAAAAGAAATGCTGGCAGTAAAACTGGCAATCCAAAACTTCAGACCATTTCTCAAAGAGGGCCAGTTGATGATAAGGACAGACAACACCACAGTCATGTGGTACATCAACAAACAGGGAGGCACTCATTCATACCCCTATGCAGAATGACTTTGGAGCTGTGGAACCTGGCACTCAGCTACAACATCCAGATACAGGCAATATTTGTACCGGAAAAGAAAATACTCTAGCAGACATACTAAGCAGAACCACATCGGATGCCCACGAATGGATGCTACATCCGGACATCTTCAAGACCATCTCAAAGAAATGGGGAATACCTCAGATAGATCTATTTGCTTCCCCTCTCAATCACCAGCTCAAAAGTTCTGCACAAGGACATTCCACCCACTAGCATGGAAAGTGGATTCGCTCTCCTTCAGCTGGAAAGGCCTAACAGCATATGCATTCCCACCTCTTCCCTTGATACACAAGGTATTACTAAAAATCAAGGAAGAACGTCCAAGGATAATCCTAATAGCTCCAAACTGGCCAAGACAACACTGGTACCCACTGCTCAGGAGCATGTCTCAGAACAATATGTGGCCAATACCCTGATGCCTTTGATGTTAACTCAGAACAACTACAGCATCATGCATCCAAACCTAAAAACGTTGCAACTGACTGCATGGAACATCACATAGCAGCAGCTAATCCAGACCTTTCCCAAAGAGTTAAAGACATTATTCTTGAAGCCCGCAGACCTTCAACAAGAAGGAACTATGCAGGAAAATGGAAAAGGTTTGTCATTTGGAGTACTGAAAGAGGAAAAGATGTGTCAAACATAGATATGCCTAACATTCTGGAGTATCTGGCAGAACTTCTACATTCAGGCCTGTCCTACTCCTCCATCAAGATACATGCATCAGCTATATCAGCAGAATACAGCTTTGATCCACCTGTTTTTTCACACCCATTACTCAGACAGTTCCTCAGAGGAATCAAGAATGTAAAACCTCCAAGGAAACCACCATTACCAGCTTGGGACTTGAACTTTGTGCTAGAAAAGTTGACACTATCACCCTTTGAGCCAGCAGCAACAGCAGACCTACAGCATCTATCGTGGAAAACCGCCTTCCTACTGGCAATAACCTCAGCCAGGAGGGTTTCTGAACTCCAGGCCCTAATGGCAGTACAACCCTTCCTAATCTTCCATCAAGATAGAGTGTCCATGAGGACTAATCCTACATTTATGCCTAAGGTGGTATCCAGAGTGTCTTTAAACCAGGCAATCCACCTACCTACCTTCTTTCCCAACCCACAAAACAGAGGGGAAAGAATACTGCATACCTTGGATGTACATAGACAGCTACGCTACTACCTGAACAGAACAAAAGTAGCAGAAAAACTGATCAGCTTTTTGTAGCCTATGCAACAGGAAGGGAAGGAAAAGCTATTTCCAAACAGACAATCTCCAAATGGATAGGAAATTGCATACGGTTCTGTTACTCCTTCCATGGAAAACCAATTCCACAGAACATAAGACCTCATTCTACAAGGGCAACAGCCACTACCACAGCCTTTTACGAGGAGTGGCAACCAAAGACATTATTGAGGCGGCTACTTGGACCTCCGTGCATACATTTGCCAAGCATTATAATTTGCCTCTATATTCCAGATCCCGAGCAGGGTTTGCCACTGCTGTACTGCAAGGGATCCTAAACACACCATAATCTAGTTTCTTCCTCCTCCCCTAGTTGGCTATGGTATTCTACCCAGTTGTTATGACTGCAGATGCATCCATGAAGGACATAGTACAGTTTTGTACCTACCATAAATGTAGATGTCCGAACTGGATAGCATCTGCAGTCAGGATTACCCTCCCTCCTTCCCCTCTGTGGTACTCCTAGGGTGTTTACCCTCCTAATAGCTAGCTGGTGGGGGGAGTCTTTTATGGTGTATTTGTTGTATATATGTACATACATGCTTATTTTTTGTGTTTACCACTATCTTTTTGGAAACATTGGCATTTATCCAAAATTTTTAGCCTTCAAGAGGGCTGCTGGCATCTGGGGCAAGAAACACTGAGGAAAATGGCGTCGGCTGATGCCTTTATACCCGAAGACCAACAGAGATGACGTCGGGTGAAGTGCGACATCAGCCGAAGCCGGACCCGGACTTTGGAATCCGGCCAACTGAAGGGCTGCCTGACGACAGGACAACCCAGTTGTTATGACTGCAGATGCTATCCAGTTCGGACATCTACATTTATGGTAGGTACAAAACTGTACTTTCCTTGGCTTTGAATTTGATGGTAGTCACCTTGGAGTGGGGTGGGACCACAGTTACAAAGTTGTCTTTCTCGGTTCTGGGTTCCCATCACTCTTCCAAGGGACCTGCTTTCCAGGTCATGGAGAGAGGCTTGGCCTCAGCAGGTTTTCAGATGGTCCCTTCCCAATCAGACCTTTTTCCTGGGACTCCCTATTTTCCAGAGCTTCCCCCAACCTCCACTCCCAGACAGGAAGCATTGAAGCCACAGGACACCCTTGCAGAGGGCCTTACCTTCTCCGAGTCTTCCACAGAATTTCCCACTGAAGAGGTGCCCCAAAAGAGGACATGTAAGAGGAAATAGCTAGATACCCCAGAGAAATCTGTCCTGGAGAACACTGCTCACCCACCTACCTCTTGGGTGACCCCACCTGCTGATGATCTCATTAAGTTGATCACACAGTGGGCATGGAAGGTCCCTGGTTCTGTAGAGCCAATCAATCCTTTCAGCACCAGAGGACCATCACTATTGACCAAGGGTTTAGCAGTAGATGCCATGGTGGTTGCGGCAGCCTTGAAGAAAGAACTTGCAGAGGAGAGTTCCACTGTTCATCCCCCTAACCGAGAGTCCAGGGCGATGGACAGATTTGGGAAGTGAGTGTATGCCTCTTTGACCTTTGCCTTATAGTTGTTGAACTTCAAAGTACACTTTACTAGACTCCAGAGGGATCTGATTAAGGAACTATCAGGTACCCTTGCAGGAGCCCTGTCTGAGAAGGTATAAGGTAAAGTGGCCTCCCAGCTTGCTATCCTGGAGTCTATTTCTAGCTCATCCATGAGGCTCATTGCACATGCAACCGAAGGAACAACTAGGGCAGTGAGTTCTGGTGTAGCCATAAGGAGGCATGCCTGGATGCACTTGTGTGAATTTGCGGAGCCATTCAAGTCTTCATTCGTCAATGCTCCATTTGAAGGATCGTCCTTTTTTGGTCCCAAAGTCAAAGATACCTTGGCCAGGTGTGAAAAGGATGGAAAGACCCTCTCTGCAGTGGGTGTACATTTCTCTGCTCCCCAATGTTCCTACTCCAGGAACCAGCAGAGTGGAAAAATGTGGTTCAAGAAAACCTAAGGGCCTTTCCAGGACATATGCAGCAGTGGCTCACCTCGGGGCAGAGGGGAGAGCTCTAATGAAAGACACCGACCTCATGGCAGAAATGGCCAGAAAAATCAGGATTCCAGAGATTCCTTCTCAGGGAAACCCTACCAGCACTACTGAAGGGAGGCCCAATTGCTTGCCTCTGGAGGCAATTGGGGGAAGACTGCCCTTGCACTCACTAGCCTGGCAACAAATAACCACAGATACTTGGGTGCTAAGGATAATTTAGAATAAACCAAGCATGAGCACAGCTGTGACAACAATTCTTTATTCCAAATCACATTCTGGTACCTCGGCTTCAACAGCCTTCAAAAGAATAAGCTCATTACATTCAGTAGCCATTTTGTATCCCGCTAATTACAGTGCTAATTAGTTAAATACATTCACTTCCTTTTAATAATGACTTTAATTACCCAAATGTTAAAGGTGCCTCACACAGATATAAAAAACATCTTTCACTTTTATAATGTTGTTACACATTTTTTACACATTTCCACTATAAAATTTCTTTATATAATAAATGTAAACAACTTATTACTTTTGCCATTTCACCATTTTCCATTGAATGTCCTATGCTAGTGGTGCCCACTAATATTTAAGTTATATTCCACTAACAACAGTTAAACGTGCCACTAATACTTTTCCTACTTACATTTATTTATTATGACATTTTCCATTTTTCCTTACCTATTTATCTGTAATTCTTATAAGTCCCAGTTTACTTCCAAATTCAACCCTCTAGGATATAAAGTACATAGATTGATAATAATTTTTGTCTCCAGTTTTACCAATCTACTTTTGAATGCTTCACTTCCTATGTTATCACTCCCTCCACCAAAAGGTTGTGCCAATACACTAAAGAAAAAACTGTCAACATTTCCCTCATGTGACATCCAAAAATGTTCAGCAATCGGACTTTCCATTTTTTTGTTTCTAATGTTACCTAGATGTGCCAGTATTCTCAATTTTACCTTTCTTTTTGTTTGCCCCACATATCATTTTATGGGTGTGCATCCACATCCAATGATGTAGACCACATCACATGAATTACATTTAAATCCACTCTTAATCCAAAACTTCTTGCCATTTATCATTCAGTCATCTACATTTTTGACCTTACTACATATTTTACAGGCCCCACATGGAAATGCACCATCCCTATCCCTATTTCTGTCTTCTTTTTTCGCTTTTAATAACTCTTTTACATTTTTAAACCTACCATACAAAAAAGTGACTTTTTCTGGAAATACTTTTCGTACCACTTCATCTCTTTTAATAACAGGCCATAAATTTTCCACCAATTTCCTTACTTTAAATGTCAGTGGAGAAAATTTTGTCACAAAAAAATGGGATCCACCTCCATAAACCCCTCTCTATTTTCCTCTGTATGACCAACATATCTTCTGATGAAATTGTCCTCATTGCACTTCCTGTTTTCCCTTAGCTTATTCAGAGTTGCCTGCATAATATTTTCACCATATCCTCTCTTCCCCAATTTTTTCTTTACCTTAACAAATTCACTCCTCAGTATACTTTTGTCAGATGTATTAAGAGAAATCCTCCTGAATTCCCCATAAGGCAAAGATTTTATTAAATGTGGGGGATGAGCACCACTAGCTTCCAAAAAGTTTTCTGCTGCTGTTTCCTTGTGATACAGTTTATATTGCAAACTTCCCTCTATGTCAGTGTAAAATTCAACATCCAAAAATTGCATACTTTCTCTGTTCATTCTATAAGTAAACTGTAACCTAAAAGTGTTCTGATTTAATGTGTCCATAAAGCACTCAAAATCATACATTTCCCCTTTGCACACAAATATCAGATCATCTATAAAACATTTAAATAACACTGTGTTATTCTTCATAAATTGTGTTGGATATATAAACAAATTTTCAAAATAGGACATGAATAATATTGCATATGAGGGGGCAAAAGCTGCCCCCATTGCTGTCCCTTCCAACTGCAAAAACATCTTTCCTTCATACTCCATAAATATTTCCATTTCCTTTTCTTGGCTTCTTCATTCCCCGACCTTATACAAATTTTCATAGCATTTCCCAAATATCTCTAATGCCTCTATAGAATCTCTGGTCATTTCTGTTGTCATAGGCTCCCTAAGTTTGGTAACACATTTTTCTTTCTGTTTTCTAAGTTACTGTGCTAAGTGTTTTTATGCTCTGGTGTTTAATCAAAAAATTGCTTGCTTAAAAGCAACTTTTCTAAACTCATGCATATTATCCAAACAATCCCTTGTTTTCTACTTAGAATGCAACAATTGCTCCTTTTCTTGTTATGTGATATTTCCCTTCCTCTGTAATGCTTCAAGTCTGTGACAACTCCTTTAAAAAGTATTTTCTTCTTTCTCATTTCCTTCTCTTATTTATATATATATTTAAACTCCACTTTCACTTTATTCCACTCCAAGGCATCTATCCCTTCTGAAGAAATGTCTATATTCACTTACGACTTTCTAATAATTTCTACTAGCCATTCCTTAAAAGAGAAGTCCACCCAAATGTCAATATTTTATTTCCAGGAAGTGATCTTCCTTCCCTGTAATCCAACACTAAACAAGCCACTAACAGAAAAAAAAAACATCATTAATAATAATAATTCTATTTATGACTGAACGTATTGCCATTTTCTTCTGTTTATTTCATCCTATGTTACATCATGAAGGCCAGGAGTGGTAAAATAATTAGGCTAGGTCACTTATTCCAGCTACAGAGCCATTAAGAGAACAATGGCTCATAAACATTGGCATTTAAATGTGCCTTATCAATTATAGATTCCCAGCATCACACCACAGATAAATAGTGTAGTCTGGAGCTACAGTTTGCAGTCTGAACAAAAGCAAGGCTTTCATGCTTAGTTTTCAAATGCAAATAAAAGAGAAAACTCCACTCACACATTAATTTAACTTTTATTTTATTATAAATTAAATTAATTGCACTCGAGTGCCACAAAGAAAAACATGTTTACGTTACTTTCCTAATTTTTTGTTACTATTTGATTTTGCATTTTTTTCCTACACTATTGTATATAATGGTTGGGGGAGGGGAGATTAACATTCAAAGACTCTGCTTCTAGCTACAGTATTAAAAACTGTGAATGCAACACAAACCAGCTTGGCCTAAGTAATACCTATTAATCACAGGAATCAAATTTTTCATACACTGAACCACAGTTGATACTTTGAAAAGAACATTTAATTAAGCTACATTCTTCCTCATGACATACAGTTTTGATTATGAGTGAGGATACTTTAGCCTTAGATATGGGTGCCAGAACCATAGGGAAGGGGGAAGCCCCCCCGACACACACTTTAAATGAAATCCTGAACTATGCACTCAGCTCCAGGATCACCTGTCTTATTTAAAAAAAAAAAAACAGAAGTGAGCAGTTGCCAATAACTTCAGTATGTGTACACGCATACATGCATGACTGGGCATGTACTTGTATGCGTGTGTGCAGATCCTTGCTAGAATATGTATGCAGGTGTGTGAGTATGTGTGCCTGAGTATGCGTGCATGTATGTGTGTGTGTGACTGTGCATGAATACATCTGCAATAGTGTGCATGATCGTCCATTGTTGTTACATGTCAGGATCCAGGAACCATGTGCCAATGCATACTAAACAAATAAACAGTGAATTGTCAAAGATGTGACTTTTTTAATTTTTTTCCATTCATTGAATGGCTGGCATACAATAAACAAGTCAGTTTAAATAATTATACCTAAAAGACATGGCTTATGAGGAACCTGTGCCCATCTCTGTTATGGGGAAGACAGGCATTCACTAAAATTTTAAGATTTACTTGTTACCACTCCAGCTAGAAATTCCATGCAATAAATGTTTATCCCTACTCACACCTAAGATTATGTTAAAAAGTAGTGAAAGCTTTTCTTTGGAAAGAGGAATAATGTGCACTGAAGGCTTGGTAGCCTTTCCAGACCTTTGTTTATAGAAAAATGACACTTCAGATTTCAGATGGCATTCCATCTTCTTATTACATATTAATGGTGTACAGCTAAAATACACCAGGTTCCGAGACTGATGTTCCAGACAGAACAGGCATCCTAGGGGGGACGTGCTCCATTTGACCATTAAAGTCAAGCAACATCATGTTAGACTTCAGCGTTGTGAGGTCACAGAGCAGAGACCAAGCAACGTTCAAATGGTAGGTGTGAAGCTGTAACTCTCATATAACTGAGAGTTAGGACATTCTGCGAAATTCTGAACTGTTGAGAAGTATCGTGCATGTGAAACAGAAGCAGCAGTGAGGAAAGTATTTTTTTTTTCATGGTGCTGGCAGTGATCAACCAGATATTTTCTGCAGTATTTATGGATATGTTTGGAGCAACTTGGAATACTTTAATGTGTGGCAACTTGTCCATGGCCATCAAATCTCTTGATTATAATGGCTGGATGAGGGCTAGGTATACCTCTCTACTGTCCCCGTTTTTTGACTCATAATATTGTTCTGTCCAAAAATAAAATAAAAAATTAAAATTGTTCTGTTCCTCTTACTTCCAAGTAAAACTGGTAATTTGGAGAGAATATGTGTTGGATTAAACCCAATAAATAATGATAATAATTAGAGTTACAGACTTTGTTTGCTTTAGAAAATGCATGCAATTTCACACTTTCTTGGTCTATCAATTCCTCCTGTTAACAGTACTAATATTTTAAAAATTCCCCATGATTATTTTTGGATTTGTTCTCAATGTTTTATGGAGGTAGGAGGTTGAGAGCTGTAGGCTGGGGTTGCCTGGATAAAAGTAATTCAAGCTGTTGCTATTTGATCAGTTTTGCTCTCTGAATTTGCAGGACTTGTGCATTTGTGAGATATAAGTATTTGTATATATATATATATATATATATATATATATATATATATATATATATATATATATATATACATATATATATATATATATATATATATCTACTGTAAACAATCCTTACCCATGACTGCTCTGTGAAAGCTAGCAACAACCACATCATCAAATTTGCAGATGACACCACAGTGGTAGGACTCATAGGTGGTGTGATGATGATAGTGGCTACAGGAATGAGGTTAACCCCCTGAATGAATGGTGTAACAACAACAATTTGGACCTGAACATCAATAATACAAAAGAAATTATTATTGACTTCAGATGTAGCTCTGCCGTGCACCTGCCCCTCAAGATCAATGGTGAAGAAGTCGAGGAAGTCCAAACTACAAAGTTCCTGGAGGTACATATATCAGCGGGTCTTTCTTGGAGTACAAACACAGGCCAGCTTATTAAAAAAGCTCACCAGTGACTACACTTCCTAAGAAGGCTGAGAAAAGCAAAGCTCTCTATGAATTGCTCTAATTACCTTCTATAGAGGAGCCATTGAGAGCATTATCACCAGCAACTGCACTGTATCTTTCTGTAACAGTACAATGACCAAAAGGAAGAAGCTGCAAAGAATAATAAGAACAGTAGAAACGATCGTGGGGACTAGTCTTCCTACCTTACAGGAGCTCTTTGAACTGAGATGTAAAAAGAGGCCCCACAAAATACTGAGTGACACTTGTCATCCAGCATGTGGTTGGTTCACTAAATTTGCTTCTGGTAGAAGGTTACGGAGTGTCCGCTGCAGGACCTCCATATTCATGAACAGTTTTTATCGAACTACAATAAGACTTATTAATGCAGACATAAATCTGGATGTATCAAAACTATAATAGATTGTTACTCTCTCATTCTTTTTTTTTCATACAGTAATTCTAGTTATTTCATACTAAAATTAATATAATCTCATTTAAGTGCAATTCCAGTCACTTCCTTATGTGCGATATCACCCAATCTCACCTCTGTGTATAGTGTACTTTTTATGTGTTAATTATCTAGTAGTCAGTGTTGTCCAATGTAATAAATAGTGTACAAGGATGTGTCAGCTACTTAGATATTTAGTTCTGTACTATAGTTATTGTTTATGCTTTAATACCTATTACCTATCATGTCTGTCTTTTTGTGTGTGTTTTCTCCTGTAAAAGAGCTGACACTTGAAATTTCGTTTAGGTAGCACTTGTGTTTTCTAAATGACAATAAAGTTTCTTTGAATTTGAATTTAAGATGGACTGCATAGCATAACATCTGAAATGCACAGAGGAGGTATAATTGATGGGGCTTCTGTGGAGGATAATTAGTAACTGCCTGGTGCTGTTTGCTTATTATTCTGGCTTTGCAAGACTAGTGTGATTTGTGTGTAGCAACTTGGAATATTTTAATGTGTGGCAATGAATGGTTTGTTTGAAACAAACATAAAATGCATTATATGACCATCCTCATCAAAATCCGACATCTGAGTTTTACATGGATGTGGCTATAACTGCAAGACTGGGGTTGTCTGGATGAAAGTAACTGACCCACTTGTCACATGCTCAATTTACAGTCATTTCCCCAAAAAAGTGATAAAATGCATCACAGAATATCCAGATCTTCGGAGTTTCTGGGGGGGGGGGGTGCTGGTGACCCCATATATCAAGGCTGTATAAGTGGATTTTGACACGGGCATAGTAGTGGATTCTGCCCTGACTCCTACCTAGTTTAATACCAGCTCTTCTCAGAGGTATAGATGTAGTCTGGTCATTGTAGTTTGTGTGTGGATATGGGGATGCTGTCATTATTTAACTTTCCTCCCAAACCTCAGAGTTTACTATATTGTGTTGGACTGGGGACAGTATGATCATTATTTCTTTAGTGTTCCTCACAAACTTCAGAGGGCTGCACAGAGGGGCATTAAGCTCATACAGCAGCACCATATTGTTTAAAAGTAAGTTAGAAACATTATTGCAGTTTTTTGTTTCTTTCATTTTCCTCACAGTCAAGCAGCAGATGCATATACATGTGGCTATCTTTTTGGAGAGGGTAAAGAAGCATTCTTCTATACATGTATGACAGTAAATATTTTCTATTTTATTTTTTTTTTCAGTTTTGTCCAAGTTTGACATCAGGGGAGTGCACTGAAGTTGGTTGTCTTTTGTAGTTAGCCATGAGAAAACACCCTGTATATGACAGTAACAGCTTGAAAAATGTGATTGCGGCTATTTGTCCCTTAATTTTCATCCCAATTTAATGCCAGAGGAGGATACACAGAAAGTGACCCTCTCTTTTAAGGTGGCATAGGAAAGTAGATATGATTTCCAGATATGGTTTAGGTATCATCAAAGGTATTGTCTTCAAAGCTTATTGTGCACTGCTATTTGGTTAACTTTGAGCATTAAATCTTTTTTTTTTTTTTTAATTAAAAAGGTATGATTATTTTTTTTTCCTTATGTATGTTTTTTTTATTTTTTTTCAGGCTGTTATTGAATCAAAAAGTAAAAAAAAAAAACTCCAAAATGTATCTCAGAGTACCTGTAAATTCTATGGCTTCTTTTGTTTAGTGGCCCCAGACCCCTAGCTTACTTTAATTATCACAGTGTAGTCTTGCTCAGTTAGGATCTGCAGAAAAGTTTCAGAAAAAAAAAACAAAATTGAAGAGCAAGACTGAATTTCTTCCTTTAATCATGATTTCTGTTCAGGCCATCATTTGATGAAAATGTTGTTATAAAACTGTAAAATGCATCTCAGAGCATCTAGAACCCCATGGCTTTTAAGGGCTGGTCTACTTAATACAGTTGTTTTCACTGCAGTTATACTTTACTCTTGGTCAGTCAGGATGTGCTGACGGAATGTAGGAAAAAACAAAGCTGAAGAGTAAAACTGAACGTCTTTCTTTGATCATGCCTTTTCTTCAGCCAATTATTGGATGAAAAGGTCATTTAAAAAAAAAAAAGTCAAATGCACCTCAGAGCAGCTAGAACCCCCCCCCCCCCCATGGTTTCTAGCTCCTAGTGGACCCCAACCCCCCAGGTTAATGCACTTGCTTCCTTCATAGTTGTCAGAATGCAGTCTTGCTTAGATAGAACACATTGAATAAATGAATAACTGCAGGAAAAAAAAAGAGAGAGAAACTGAGAAGAAGGAAGGAAGAAGAAAGTAGCCTGGAAAATGTGAGTAGGCCAGGATGGGTTGGGCAGCGAGAGGGTGGTACCATGGAGCCTTTTCTCCTAGAGCACCAGTTTACCTAAGGTAAGCCCTAGTAGGCGAAGTATACTCATATCTGAGATTCTGTTAGCAATTTCCCTAAAAGATGTTACACTACACAAAACAAAACAAAAAATGGGCATTGAATTATCAAGTAATCATGCCCAGAACATTTCATATTATCTTAACAGTGGCATGAGATATTTTCATTTGAAGTTAGGGTGTAATTCAGGCAGGAATGGCAGTTGCCTGGAAAGAATTGTTTAACTTGTCATTTTTCTTCAGATTAAAATAAAGAAAATTTATCAGAACATAAACATATAATTTTGGCATGGTTTTAGACCACAAATGAGTATTTGCTTCTGTATGAAAGTGTTATTTTCATTCTTTATACTGAGACATAAAAATTATTTTAATTTTTTTCATTAAAATTCAGGATGCAGCTGCTCCTTTATCTTTAAGGGTAGAAGTACACACACAGACACATATATATTTTATGTATATGTGTGTGTGTGTGTGTGGGGGGGGGGGGGGGGGTTGGTGTTGGCTTTTCTTCCCTTAAAGTTTTTTTTTTTATTATTGTTAAATAGCATTTAGCATTTACCTTGATTATAGCAAGCTCAGATGTTTATAAGCCTAGTACTTATTATGCAGCAGGAACTTCTTATTGTAACATTTGTTAATGTCTGTTATGTACTTCACAGAGAAAGATTCTAGTTGTCTACTGATGTACTATGTTCTTCATCTGTAAATATGTTGTAAGTAATTGCTATGTAAATTGTTAATCGCTATGTAATCCAATGTAACTACTGTCTGTTTGTTTTAACTGTGGAGCTTTTCTCCCCGGGCCTCCGCTGAAAATGGACCAACGTCCAGTTGGTCCACTCCCGGTCAACAAATATAAATAAATAATTATTACTGCTTCACTGTACTTGGGTTCTCCAGTTCAGTTCTCAGTTGAGGAACCTTCTGTGGAGAGCTTGTAAGTCCTCCTTGTACCTGGGCATTTGTCAGGTGCACCAGTTTCTTTGTATATCCAAAGATGTGCCATAGAAGAATTGATCCTTCTCCCAGCTGTCTATAGTTGTGCATGTGAAGTGTGTCTATTTGTGTGTGAACATCTTATGATAAAATTACTAATTGTGTATCTCCTACCCCTTGTAACCAAAAATCAAGGTCTACAGCTGATTTTCAACAACAGTCAAGCACGAAGAGAGAAATGCCTCCAAAATGGTGTTATTCATGCTAACCAACATTTACCCCCCATATCCTTGGCATCCTCTTACATTTGTAGAAATAGCCACTATCTTGTGCATAATTGGTTACTCAAATGCATACATGCATCTAGCAAGCCAGGGGTTCCCCCATAATGACACATATATGAGGTGCTGCAGGGATTACCCAAACTCAAGTTTTGCAATATGCAAGTCAGTCATTTTATCTTTGACCAGACAGTCAACCACAGCAATTAATGATGCCATGATATGATCAAGTTGGTTTAGGACTCTGAAAAAGGTTTCCTGGTGTTGAACAATTATTAGAATATTGCATTTTTGTGTCTCTACTCTAGTATCTTTGAAAAATTAGTGCTGCCATGATTTTTCTAGGATCACAACACTAGAACTGTCATTATTACTTTTATAAATGGCATAATGTGAAGCATATAATGGCATTGTTTTTTGCAGCTGCATTTTCTTAATTATCCTTATCTTATCTTATCTTGTTTCTGTGATCCAAGCTGTTTGCATGCAAGTTTGCATTATATTTCATTGCTGAAGTACTAGATGGACCAAAAACTAACAGTACAAATTTAAGTTGCAAAGTGTGTGTGTGTGTGTGTGTGTGTGTGTGTGTGTGTGTGTGTGTGTCTGTTTATAATGTGTTGTTTTATTCAAACTCAAAAGAGAACATTTATTGTCTTCAGCATGCTAGGACATGTCAAAGCAGAAGCATGTACTCAGTGGTTTTGGTCTGTTTCTGACTGTAGTCATCTACACCATATTCAGATTCACAATGTAAAGTGTACAGTAGGCTATCAGCACTATGGCCAGAAACAGACTGAAACCATGGAGTCCATGTTGTACAGCAATTACAATTGATGTTCACTGCTGTGTAGCTTAAGGATTGCAATGCCCAAATACCACACAGAGGCCAGTGTTCAGTGTTGCCTGTTAATCCCTCCCACCCCCTTTCTTGTAATCATCCAGGTTCCTAGTACTTGAGCAGTCCATGTGAACAGCATACTCAGTGGCCATACATTCAGGTAATGAAAGTATGTTCCATTCACACTTGGAATTTCTGTGGAATTCTTCTTAATGCGGCTCCAGTTAACAGTGTATACAATGTATATAATGCATATGCTTCTTTTATCATATTATGAAAAAGTTAAAAATGACCTTTTCAGGTCACTAAATGTCCCTCTGGACCTTCAGTATCTTCTGGCACCACTGACGGACTCCCAGTTCAAAACTTCACTTTTGGGATAACTTAGCCCTTTTCTCCACTGGAAGGCTGATATGAGGCCTCAAATACACAAAAGTGGGCTTTGAAATTATTAGGCTATAACCTCCATCTCATCTTTGAAATGAACTTACAGAAACCAGATTCATAGCTTCCGGACCCCAAAAGGCCTGATATATATATTTACAAGATGCAGAAGCACCACTGTTTCCTTTACAGGAATCCAGTGGCACATCCAGTTGCACTGTCATTGAGGCTACCAGAGGAGCCAAACTCCTTACAAGAAAAACACTGCTGAATGATAAGAGGAATAGACCTTGGACAGGTGTGGTAAGAAAACCCATCCTTTAACCAGATTACCTTTTAGAGCCCTGAACTGTCAGGCCCGTATCCTGATGTTTTAGGAGCATATTTTCAAGCAAACGATGATGCTTGATTTAACTAAAAAAGTATCTAAAGTTGCACTGGGTGAGCTTTTTCAAAGATTCATTCAGTTGTGCAGGTGTATGAATAGTGCTTATGATGCTACGGCTCGGCTGTAGCATCTAAAGCTACTGCCAGTGATACAATATAATGAAGCATTCATGGCTCCACACACAGCTTTTAGCTGAAGACATTAAAAAAACAGAACTCTCAGTGACACTCTGGACTGGAATTTGCTTTTTTTACCACATGCATATAAGATATTTAAACATCTAGAGGAGAAGGGGAAGGTTATTGATGCTGTTTGATTTTACACTCTCATCTCACCAAGTATATCAAGAATTACCCTAATAACAGGGCTGTTTTACAAGAAATCAGGAAAAGGTGAACAATCAGAAAGGGGAAATCCCTTTTACAAGAAAAAAAAAAGTTATGACGATAAAGGGAGGCAAGGGGAACAAGAAATCTTTGCCACCTCCAAGGATCAGCTGTGACTACACAGAACTAATCCCTCCTCCCCAACCAAATGTGGGAGGGAGACTCTCAACTTGTCTGGAAGAGTGGAAAAAATTTCTTTAGACAAATGGGTACTAGCTAAAATTTGGGACAAATATTTGAGCAAGGGGGTGCTAAAACTACCAGCTGAAGAAAAGCACCTTACCATATCCATTCTATATCTCATGTTAAAGCAAGGAATCAAGAAATTATTCCTAGACCATAAGAAGGATCTTCTTGGTCCCTCAAAAAATGACAGTCCATTGAGAGACCCATTTTGGACTTGTCTAAATTAAACAAGTCTGTTTCAGTAAGAAAATTCAAGATATTGACCCTTTAATCCTTACTCCCCTTGCTAAACCCAAAAGTATTCTTGATTACAGTGGATCCAAAGGATGCATACCTGCACATCCCCATTCACAAGGACAGGAAAATTCCAAGATTCCTGGCAACAGTGGAATTAATAGTTAACATTCTTACCCTTTAGCTAAGCCATCAAGATTTTTTACAAAATGTCTGACAGCAGTGGCTATCCATTGCAGGAAAAATGGTATAAACATTTGCCCATATCTGAACAATTGCCCTCTGCAGGTACCCACAAGGGAAGAGACCGTAACAGCCCTCTCCTTCACTTAGCAATGCTTGCAGTATCTGGGATTTGCTGCTGAACCTACAGAAGTCCAAAACAGAGCCATCGCATAGAAAACTGTGCTCTGGGGGACTCTCTTGGACACTCTGACCTCAAAGATTTTTCTACCACAAGACAAAGTATCATCACTTATAGACTTTTTCCAATAAATGATTAAAAAAACAATGTAGATGGGCAGGGAAATCTTCAAGATCCTAGGGCACATTGCAGCTAAAATTCTTATGGTTCACTTATCCTATTTACACACAAGAACATTGCGGTAGTACATCAGAACTTGGGAGACCAAGAGGGACAGTCACTGAAGCATACCTTCCCATCAGTACTACACTTGAAAAAGGAGCTGGCTTGGTGGATATCAGCCACCAAAGACAATAAAGAAATGCCACTCTGCCCCTCTTCCTGACCACAACCAGGCCCTAATTCTCAATGCTTTGAGGCGCAGGGCACTTAGACTGGATCAGAGACCAAACACCATGTAAATCTGAAGGAGATACTGGGAGTTAAATAGCCTTAGAGCATACTGAGAAATGTATGGATTCCAGGAATCCTGAGAATTGTGACAGAACACCATGATTTTGGAGTACATCAACAAGTCGGGGAAAGCATTCATATCAGCTGTGCAGAATGACCTTGAAGAACTGGAATTTGGTTATGGGCCACAGCATGACAATAACGGCACTATTCCTTCCCACAGTGTACTTGTGAATCAGATGAGCAGAACTGCAGACTCACAAGAGTGGCTTCTACACATGGAGGTTTTCTTATCTGTCCTACAAAAATGGGGAATGCCAGAGATGGACATTTTTGCCTCAGTTGAGAACTTTGAATCAGGATTTTTTTCCAGCGTCCGACACTCAAATGTTTGGGCAGCAGATGCTTTCTGCATTTGCTGGAAGGGTATGTTCCTATAAGCTTCCCCCACCCCTGATTCCAAAAGTGATAAAAAATGAGTAATTAAGGATGAACCTTACAGAGCTTTTTTGGCACAGGCAGCACTGGTTCTCCCATTTCATGATAATGGCCTGGGAACATCAAATTATTCTTCCAAGACAGATGGACATAATGACGCAGTGCAAGGATCAAAAGCCTCAATTTGGCAGCCTGGAAGATTTAGCAGTATTATCCTCTGGCCACCAGTTGTCTGAGGACGTGTGCATATTAATGACAGAGGCCAGGAAACCAAGTGCTAAGAAATCATGTCTGGCAAAATAGAAAAGATTCTCTCTGTGGTGTTAAAGGAGCAACCTTGTACCTACAGAAGCGGAGGTATCAAGACTCCTAAAATACTTGACAAAATACTTGGCATAGCTGTATCACACAAACTTAGCAGAGCATACTATTAAGATGCACTTATCTGCTATAAATACAATGTCAAACAGCTGCCAGGTAGTATGGTATCTCAGTCCACCAGGAACACTACCACAGCAGCCTTCTTCAAGGGAGTCTCCATTACTGATATCCTGGAAGCAGTCACTTGGTCCTCGCAACACATTTTCTCCAGGCACTATAGGCTGGAATTTGCACCTAGAGCAAGAAAAGGGTTTGCTATGGGTACTCCTAAAGGGCATGCTGCCGTCATCCACTGGGCTATCAACCAACCAAACAGTAGTAAGTGAAAGCTCTGGGACTGATCCCAGAAGTTATGACTATAGCAATGAGTTACTTGAGCATAATATGCTGTGCCATCAGCTTATCAAACTGTAGATGTTTTGAGTGTAGTCACTGCAGCATTCCGGTTTCCTATCCAACTGTCCCACATCAGGGAAATCCAGGATTAGGATGGAGCTCCAGTATAGTCTGTTTCTCGATTCTTATCCTTGCATCAGTTTGATTTCTGTGTTTTTCCTCCTACTATGGTAATTATATGAGCCCTTGCCTGGGACAGAATGCAGAGGTTGAGAGGTCACTAATAACACATGCTGTGCCTCTAACCTTCCCTTCCCCTCCAAACTAAATAACACACCACATCTGTGGGAGCCTAAGGTAGGGACAAGAAAGAACAGGAGATGAATGGTTTTATCTTAGAAAGTTGAAAAAAACAATGCTTAAAACTTGCAAGATCAAGTCCAAATGCTCAAAGATTGTAAGCTCAAAAAAGACACAAAACACACAGTACAGCTGTTTTTGCAAGGGAGGGGGGGCAAGCCCCCCCAGCATGTCTTGCTACTTATATATTCCAACTCCAAGATTGCACTAAACAGTGGGAGAAGAAAGTACAGTTGTGTACACTTACCATAAATGTAGATGTTCGAGTGTATTCACTGTTGCAGTCATCACATTTGGGTTATCTGCTTGCAGTAGCCCTCAGTCGGCCTGATTAACAAAGTCTTGGGTCCTGCGTTGGTTGCTATCTCTTCTTCCATGACATCAGGTCGTCAGGGGTATAAAACATGCAGCCAACACCATTACATCAGTTTTTCTTGCCCCAGATGTCAGGTGCCTCCCTAATGGGAAGCAATTAAATCTATAAATATATAAGGTTATACCTCCAACAAAAAAGCAAATACACCAAAAAGCTTTTAAGCATAGTAAAGGAGAGTAGAGGTATAGCCAAAAGAAGTAAGGGGGCTGGAGGGAGGGTAACCAGGACTGCAACAGTGAACATCTACATTTATGGTAAGTGTACACAACTGTACTATGTTCTTCGTGTTTCACTGTTGCAGTCATCACATTTGGGTAGATTCCCAAAGCTAAGGATGGGAGGAGTAATTTAGACAGCATTAGGACCAGCAATAAGACCCTGCAAGACTGCAGTGGCAAAGCCAGCTCTGGATTTAGAGAAAATTGGCAGATAGTAATGCTTGGTGAAAGTATGTACAGAACTCCAGGTAGCAGCGTCTAGGCTATCCCTGGTAGGGACGCCTCTGAGAAAGGCTGTAGAGGTAGATGCAGCCCTGGTAGAGTGGGGTCTGATCCCCTGTGGAATAGGTTTTCCATGGTGCTTATAGCAGAAATTAATGCAATGGTCTATCCATTTAGAAATAGTTTGCTTTGAAATAGCCTTCCCCTCTGCCCCTGCAGCAAATGCCACCATCAGTTGTTCAGATTTCCTTTGAGGTTTAGTCCTGTCCAAGTAGAATCTAAGCTGCCTGTGCACATCTAAGGAGTGCAGTATCTGTCCCCCTTTGTTCTATGGATTAGAAAAGAAGGTTGGCAGATGAATGGACTGATTAAGGGCCACACTGGATACTATCTTGGAGGTGAAAGAGGGATTGGTCCTGAGGGACACCCTGTCTGCATGAAAGATGATGAAAGGCTCCATTGCCATAAGGGCCTGTAATTCAGATACCCTTCTTGCTGAAGTGATTGCTAAGAGGAAAGCTGTTTTCCAAGAAAGGAATTTTAAATCTGCAGTACCAGCTGGCTTGAAAGGAGGAAGAGTGAGTTTCTCCAATACAAAGTTAAGGTCCCAGGCTGGGGTTGGAACTCTCCTGGGTGGTCTTAAATTTTTGGCCCCTCTGAGGAACTGCTTGAGCAGTGGATGAGAGACGAGGGGAGGTTCTATGTTATAATGAGCTGAAATGGCTGAGGTGTGAATTTTGATGGAGGAGAAAGACAGGCCCTTGTGACGCATCTCAGTTAAGTATTGTAAAATCTGAGGTAAATTGGGCACTGCTGTGCTCATCCCTTGAGATTGGTTCTAGGCACAGAATCTTTTCCATTTTTCAGCATAAGATTTCCTAGTACTAAGCCTCCTTGCCTCTAAGATGATATCCATCACTGGTTTACTGAGGGATGGTAAAGGAGGGATTAGGTAATTAGCCAGGCTATTAGGTTCAATGTTTGAAGCTGAAGGTGCAGAATCTGGTTCTCCTGCTGAGACAACAGGGTAGGAATCTGAGGCAGGTGCCATGGGATCAACAGTGACTCACTGCGCAAGAGGGGGTACCAGTGTTGGCATGGCCAGTCTGGTACAATCAAAATCATCCTTGGTTTGTCTTGTTTGATCTTTAGTAGTACCTTGGAGAGCAGAGGCAGAGGAGGAAAGGCATAAACTGATAGGTTTTTCCAGCTGAAGGACAGAGCATCCACTTTCCAAGCTTGTTTGTGGGGAGTCCTTGTGCAAAATTTGTCCAATTGATAGTTCTGGGGGCAGGCAAACAGGTCTATATCTGGGCTCCCCCATTTGCTTGTCAACATGTTGAAAATCCTTGGTTCCAGTTTCCACTCGTGTGGGTCCATAAGGTTTCTGCTTAGTCCGTCTGCCAGTGTATTTAGTTTTCCTGGCAGGAACTGAGCTTGTAGATGCACTTGGTAGCTCAAGGCTGTGTTCCACAATGCCATGGCTAGACTGCAGGGGGGGTAAGAATGTGTACCCCCCCCTGCTTGTTTATGTACCACATAACAGTGGTGTTGTCCGTCTTTACCATTAATTGGCCTGGAAGAATGTGGTCCTTGAAGGCTGTCAGAGCATTCTGTACAGCTAACATTTATTTTTGATTGATATGCAGGTGCATTTGACTTGGGTTCCATTTGCCCTGAATGCACTTCCCTGCCAGGTGAGCCCCCCATGCATAGTCTGATGCATCTGTTGTTAGGGTTTGGGCGGCAGGGGGTAGTGTGAATGGTAGTCCCTTGTTTTGGTGGCAGGCCTCTGCCCACCAAATGAACTCTAGGCGTAGGCAATGTATGATAGGAATCATTGCTTCTAGATCCTGAGAATGTTGACACCATAGGCTTTTTAGATACCATTGTAGTTTCCTCATATGCATCTTGAATGTTGGAATCACCAAAAAGGTGTTTAGAATAGACAGGTCTAGGATAGGACGTCATGAATTGTCTTTTCTGGGTACCAGGAAAAGTCTGGAGTAGAAACCTTGTCCCTTTTCCTCTTCTGGTACCAATTGAATAGCCCCTATGCTTAGGAGAGAAAGTACTTGCTTTTGGGCATCTGCCCACTGATTTGGGGGTAGATCTGGGCACCCGCTTGGTGTTGGTAACATGTGGAAGTGAAATCTGTATCCTTGGGACACTATATTTAAAACCCATTTGTCTTGGGTAATGAGTTCCCAGTTCTTTGCATGAAGAGCAAGCTTTCCCCCCAAAGGGGAGGTCAGTTGAGAAGTGCTTGGAAGTTTTAAAAAGAAGTCATTGAGACAGTTTACCATAGAGGGGAGTTTTATTACTCCCGGATTTGTAAGTGGAGGCCCCACACTGCTTAGTCCTGTGCGAACCCTGGGTGCTCTGCTGGATCTGGGTTTGGATTGAGAAGGTCTGGAAGAGGCAGGAAAGGTCCAATCCTTGGAAGGCCAATGCCTACTAAACCTTGGAGGTTGTACTTGTAAAAAATATTTAACAGTTTGCATAGATTTAGCTTTTTTCTCCATCTTTTTAAGAACTTCTTCTGCCTTGTTGCCAAACAGGTGGTCTTAATTTAAGGAAGCATCCAGTAATTTTGATTTAACAAGATCTGGCAAGGATTGCTCCTTAAGCCAAGCATGCCTTCTAAGTACAGACTCAGTTACAGCAGCCCTGCAAGATGCCTCTAGTGAATCAAAACCACATTGCAAAGTATGTTTTCCAACTTGTTCAGCTGAATGCAGTAAATCCTTATTTTCAGCACAATCAGGAGTCAACATCATTTTCTGTTTAAGCAATCCAATAATATGGAAAAAAAACTCCAAAATAGATGCGAACCGGACCAATGGGTAACAGCTTCCAAATACGGTGGTAGATACAACCAGGTAATAAAGCAAAATGCCAGGAATAGACAAAATATCCACTTTAATTTAAGCTCTAAAAACACAGGCTTTTCGTCGGCTAACACGCCGACTTCTTCAGAAGATTTCATAAAAACATTTAAAATGAACCACATGGTTTAAATAACATTGTAAAAGTCACCTGATTTACCCCATTAACCCAAAACATTTAAAGACCACTGAATTCCACAGTTTATATACTTACATGTGAATGCTCGATATTATAAGAAAAATCTGCATCTACTATACAAAGTACACGAACTCTAAAGAAACCCGTAAATCCTAATGTACCAAACCAGGTCAACAAAGCAGTTCTGCGCGGTAAAAACACCCCGAGAAAAAACAACTTGATTAATCTGTGTGAAGCATAAAAAAATACTATGTGGAACCGAAAAGGCATCATCAACAATGTCTAGTACAGGAGGTATGGCTAAAGGCCTGTGCTGGGGCAGGAATAAGAAATCCCTAAGCCTCTTTATAGAATCAGAGAAATCCTGACCTTCCTAATGAAAATACTCCCTGAGGGTATGCAAGGTTTCACCAAAAGAGAAATCCTCTGGGGGGGATGCAGAGGGAATAGAGTCCTCAGCATCAGAATCCTCATAGGTAGATAAGGGTAAATCCTGGTCATCAGAGGAAACAGAAAATTCAGAATCCTGGTCAGAAGTATCATAAGCAAACTCAGTCCTAGGTCTCTTAGAGGGGGAAGGTTGGCTTCCTCTGATTAAAATAATAAGGTCTTCAACCATTCTTATAATTTGTTTTTTAGGCATAGATGCCTGGCCGTGCGGTCTGGGAGTTAGTTTTCTAAGCATGGTTCGAGTTTTAGGCCTTGAGGAAGAAGATGGCGTTGGTTTAATACGCAAGTCAGTAGGCCTGAATACACCCACAGAAGCTGGTGCTGCATAGCGGCTCCAGACCCATCCAAGGTAGAGACATCCGCAGGTTCCACAGTTGAAGCATCTCACAGCATGCCGGACTCTGAATGGGTCTCAGTAGAGGCCTGCAAATCTGAAGTAGCGAGTATCAGGGGCTGCGAAAGCGCCTCACTGAGTACCGGCGAACTGGCGACTGGCTTAGGAGAAGCGTTGTCGGCAACTTTGGACCTCAGCTGCCTGTCTCTGTCTTTATCTTTGCATTTTTTCGGAATGTCGGTATTCAGATGGCTTACCGAAGACATATCAGGATAATTGAACTGAACAAAATATTTAGAAGCAAAAATATAACAACGATGGATAGTTCGTGGTTTAAATAAGGCAAAAAACCGACAGCGAGATACGTCGTGGTCAGGGCCTAGGCAAGGAATACAGTACGAATGAAAATCTTTATGAGGTATTTTCTTTCCACAAGAAATGCAATTATTTACTTTTACTGACATCAGTTTAGAGCAAGAAAAAGTTTCCCAAACAGGGTACTTTGCTTTTAGTTGAAGACTTCGGTTCTGAAACTCAAAAATGAAAATTTCAGGAGTCGGCCAACCGGCACTTGCGAACTGCTTCTACTTCGGGCACTGAGCGGCAAGAAAGACTGATGTAATGGCGTCGGCTGTATGTTTTATACCCCTGATGACCTGACGTCATGGAAGAAGAGACAGCAACCGATGCAGGACCCAAGACTTTGTTAATCAGGCTGACTGAGTGCTACTGCAAGCAGATAACCCAAATGTGATGACTGCAACAGTGAAACACGAAGAACTTCTGTGCTGTGATCTTGCATGGTTCAAGTTCTGGCAAAAAAAAAAAAATGTTCCATTTCCTTTTGCTTGGTCAAAGCTTACAAGATTTGAGAATTTGTGTTCGATCTTGTAATTTTCAAGCATTTGTATTTTCGACTTTCTGAAGTAAAACCAGCTAACCATACATCTTCATTTATATCACAATGTAGAGATGTCCAGGAGGTGGAAGACATTAGGTCGGGGTAGGGGAGAAGGGACTGAGCTATGAACTTCTGGCTAGATGTAGGATTGTGCATGTGGTGGTGATCCTTGAAGTTGTGACTGCAGCAGTGACTACACTTGAGCATCTACAGTTATAGTATGTTGATGACTTAATGCTACTTCCCCTGTGCTAACATTCATACTGCACTAGCTTCCTGCTACACAATCCATCCAGGGCCTTATTAATGCATCCATAGATCAACCAGTACCTAAACATTCATGTTCTCAAAACAACATAGCCAGTAACTCACTGTTTCTGACAGAAGTTAAGGAGATACTGATTGCAGCTATCCCAAAGCCTACACAATGCATGTACGATGGTAAATGGAAAAGATTTTCCTGGTGGACTATTAAGCAGGGTATCTTTCTATAAAGTGCTCTGATGCAGCACATTCTGCAGTACTTAGTGGAACGTTTATATATGGGCCCCAGTTATGCATCCTTTGAAGGTTTACATAGCTGCCATCTCTTGCTTTGATTAAGACAAAAAAGTACCTTCCCTGGCCACCTCCACAATGGGCAAAGTCTTCTTGAAAGAAGACTTCCACTTAAGGATAGGTAATAACCTACCTATCCTTTGAATCTGCCTCCTTAGTAGGCATGACATTTTTTTTCTAAGAAACCATTTTCTTGGTGGCCATTACATCAACCAGAAGGATCTCTGAACTTTAGGTTCTAACTATTAAATCCTCTTTAGTGGTGTTCCATAAGAAAAGGCTCATACTTCAAACCAGTCCTTTCTTCATTCTAAAGTTTGCAACAGAAACTAATTTGAAGATCCACCTTCTTTTTTTTCCCAAACATCTTTATTAAATTTATGCATATGACAAAGGCAATCTTACATTTATATAAATGAAAACCATACAAAATGATATAGCTTTAGTTGCAAACAGTTTACATCACAGACATCATTGAAACAACTGTAGTTGTAAACATTATACATCACTTATAAACCATCCAGTCATTGTTAGTTAAGCATTATATGGCTCATTCAAATCCTGTCTCTTAAACCTCATTCCTGCTTTCCATAGATTGTTCCCACAATTCCCATTTCTTTCCTATGTAGTTTGCTCCTTCCCTTTTCTAAAGATCCCAACTCTAGTTGTTTTATCTTTATTACTATATTCACTACTTCTAGTAAAGTTAGTCTAGACTTTGATTTCTATTTTCCAGTAATTGCTTTTTTGGGAGCCACTATAATTAGACTCAGAAAGGCTTTACTATGTCTAGGCAATTGTGATTCTGCAGCATAACTCAAAACAATCATCTCTCCAGTCAGTCCAGTCTGCTCACCCAGCATCTCCGACAGAGCGGCCAGCAGGGAATCCCAAAAGTCTGCCAGCTCACTACACTCCTAAAAACATGTTCCCAGATACCACTTTCTTGCCTGTCACACCTCCAACACTTGCTATCCACAGGAAAACTACTTTGGAGTCTACTTGGGATATAAATATACCTATGTAAACACTTCCAGGCAACGATCTTAAATCTTCTAGACTTTGTTGCATATTTGGGAGATACACATATATCCCCCCATTGTCTCTCTGTGAATTGCTTATCCAGTCTGCCTTCCCATTCCTTTCTAAGCTCCTCTGATTGATTCTTATTATCATGCAATATTTTATATGCTTTACTAATAATTCCTTTTTTAATGGCAGCTTCTGTTTTAGATTCTATTAAAAACTCTACCAGTGCTGGTCTTTCATTTAGGAGCCCCTATTTCTTTTTCTTTACCTATACTCTGATACCAATCCTTGATAGGGAAGGCAATCTGTAACCTGCAGTCCAAATAAATTCTTGGCCTCTTCCCATCCTATTACCTTTCCCTTTCTAGTTATTTGCTCCCAATACCTTGATTCCTTTGCCACTTTTCTCCAATAAATTCCAGTCCCCTCTTGCCTATTATCTGTATCCCTGACCACAGTCGACCCTATTGGCAAAATCTCTTTTCCCCATTCTCATGCTGATTTGGTTCTTAGAATACTCCCTGCTATTTTATGAATATAATACTCTGATTTTGGTTGTTTTCCTTAAGAGTCTGCATCCAAAATCGCAATCTATCCTTATTTCTTCAGCTTCCTCCCTGTGTCAGTATCATTCCTTTCCACTTTGAATTATAGTTTTCTGCTTGTGCTATGTATAAGACCCTTAACTGTGTTGCTCTAAAATACCCACTCAAATTAGGTAATCCTAGTCTGCTTTGATCTATTGGCAGAATCAGCTTATCCCACTTGACCCTTGCAGTCTTACATTCTCAGATAAAATTTTTCAACTCTTTTTTAATTGCTATCCACAACTTCTCCTCCCATTGACAAAAGTATGTCTGAGTTGTCTATAAGACTAAAGGGATTAAAAACATTTTAATGGCTTGTATCTTGGTATCCATATCCATATAACAAAACTTCCATTTTCTCGATTTTTGTATTATCTTCTGTTTAGTCTCTTCCCACATACCCTTAGCTGCCACCACAGAGTCATTTCTAATCCATACTGCTAAATACTTCATTTTATCATGTTCCCATAAATATGGATATTGTTGGACCAGTTCATGTGTGGGTACATAATTTACCACTATTGCCTTTGTTTTAGCTTCATAACTTTTGTATCCTGAGAAGATTTGAAATTGTCTTAAAATGTTCCACAACACTGTAATGTCCCTTTCTGGTTTTGTCATGTATAAAAAATATCATCTGCAAACAGAGCCAGCTTTTCCTGACTACCATACAAATTATATCCTTGAATTTCTGAGTCCCTTATTTTTTTTGCCAATGGTTCTAAATGTAATGCAAACAACAAAGGGGAAAGTGGACAACCCTGCATGGTTCCTCTACTGAAGCAGAAATTATTGGAGAGCACCCCATTCACTTTAATTCATGTCTCCGATCCTTCATATATTCTTCTAATCAACTTTATAATTGTATCAGAGAAAGCAAATGCTTCCACTGCCTGCTCATGAAGTCCCAGTCTACTCTGTCAAATGCTTTCTCTGCATCAAGACCCACCAATAAAAGTGGTACTTGCTTACATTCTGCTTCCCTCTGGATCATCAATGTTTTTTTAATATTGTCAAATGTTTGCCTCCCCTCCACAAAACCACACTGATCCATATCTATCAATTTTGGCATCACTTTTGCCATTCTTTTAGCCATTATAGACATAAACACTTTATAATCATACTAGTGACTGCTTATACTGGAGCCATACCTTTGCTGCTTGGATTTTCATTTGGATTGTATTTTTTCAGCAGAGGTATAAGCTGTTTGTTTGGTGACTTTGTTGTTTTTATGACTTTATAATCATGGTTTAGTATTAAAATGGGCCTGTATGAAGATGGATTCAATGGATCTTTATCTTCTTTAGGCATTACTGTTACCACTGCCTTCTTCCAGGATGCTGATACTTCTCCTCCTCTTAAAATACTGTTAAACAAAATCTTCCAGATCTTTATCAGTTTTTCCCTCCTAACTTCAAAACTTCCACAGGAATACCATCTATTCCTGGGGGCTTTCTTGTAGATTGATTATACATAGCCATTTTTATTTCATCCCTTCCTATGGTAACTGTTAGTAATTGAGCCTCATCTACCTCTAACTTTGGCATATTTAATTCTTCCATAAACATTTCCATTTGTACCTTTTCTTATTTCCATACTTCTCTGCTTTATACAAGTTTTCATAAAATTTCCAAAATATTTCTAGTACTTCTACACAGGGTCTCATATCTTCCTTGTTATAGGCTCTCAAAGCTTGATGACTGCTCTTTCCATTTTTTGTTGCCTGAGCTGTGCTAGAGGTTTTTGTGCTCTAGAATTATTATCAAAAAACAGTTGCTTAACAGCAATCTTTCTACACTTGTGCATATTATCAAGGTAATCCCTTATTTTCTGTTTAGCATTCTGGAGTTGCTCCTTTTCTTGTTCTGAGAGATTCCCCCTATTTTGCAATACTTTAACCTTTGTCAATCCCTCTAAATAATTCTTGTTACTGTTTAACCATATCTCCCTTTCTTTTATTTCTAACCTAGTTTTAAACTCCACTTTAATTTTATCCCACTCCTTAGCTATGTTTTCAGAAGAAAATTATATCTTCTCTAGTAGCTCCTGAATTAATTCCATAACCTGATGATCCACCTTCTTATCTTTTTTTTTACAAATAATAAAAAAAAAGAGTATGTACTGCTCTGTATGGATGTACATAGATGTATAATTATTTAGATAGGTTAAAATCCTTCAGGAAGTTGAACCAATTGTTTTGTTTCCCTCACTTCATAAAGGACTAGCCAGTTTCCAGAATTACTTTTTTCTTGGCAAATCTCAGACTGCATTACCCCAGTTTACACCAATGCAGACAAGCAGCTCCACAGTAGGCCTAAAACTTATTGTAGTCAAAAGACTGCACTGTGGAAAGACTCCACCCATCCGATAAGTAAAACCACCATGTTTGTCTGCTTATGTTGTTTTTACTGATTCTAAGGATGTCAGTTGATTACACATGGACAGCTTCAAGAGTTAGTATGTTCAGCAGACATTGCAAGCTAGGGGCTGTCAAATACAGTCCTCCATTAAAGCCACCAAAGTTTGGGGTACATTTGCAGAAGAACCACTCAGTTGACTGTTAGGGATTCATTTGTGAATGTTGCCAAAGATATCCACTTGTTACATGATATGAAAGCTATATCTAACGAACTGTTGCAGGTAAACAAAGATCCCTTCTGGAAAAACGTGGAGAATAATAATTGCAGATCCAGATGGAATCACCACAGGAGATGGATTACCTCAAAGAAAGTATTTCTTTATTTGAACATGAAACACAAGCGCTTTCGCGTAGCTGACTACGCTTCTTCAGATGTAGTTTAAAACTAAAAACACAGTTATTTTATAAGACATTTTGGCGCGCAAGCCAAAGAATAATTCAATTAAAATTCAATTGAAATCACTACCTAATTGATTAATTAATTGCTCTATTCTTCCAAAAGTCATAAAAACAAAGCATATTGAACACATAACAAATAGAGCCTTTTGCCACTAAAACTAAATCACATTTATAAAACATGTAACCATTATAAAGCTTCAACTCAAAGGAAGTTTTAAAACATTTAAAAGGCAACGAAAGATAGATAGTATAATCAAACCCAAGAATGAACTATTGGGGTAATTTAAAAATTTTGATGTACATTTAAAAAGTTCCGTAGCATAAACCTGTCAATAAAATGAATATCGTGCAATCTGTTTAATTCTCAGAAACCATTGTAATAACCGATTCATTCCAACGAAGCTTAGCGCTATTATTACACTAAGTGCAATGTGAACTGTAAAGTATATTACATATTAAGCTAAAGATCTGTTTTCCTCAGCTTATTTACGGGTTGCAATTCATATTTAAACAATTTGTTCATATGAGTATCCCATAAAAAACTTTTTTAAAACAAATTTATTTAAAATTCTCTTAAAGAAATTAGCGCCCAGGCTTCTATTAAACCTACAACATCATAATTATTCCAAAGCTCAGGCCAACTTGTCAGTATGTTCCGTCAGCATATTTATGCACAAACAATATTTGCATTCCGATATATGACGTATAAGTCAATTAAATTATATACCTCATAAACCCTTCAAAAACAAAACTGTGTATTATTTAGTTCATTAAGCTTTCAGGATAGTTTTGCATTAAGCATTGAAGGCATCCCACTTTGCGCATATAGGGAAATTCTCTGAAATCCGAGCTTTGTTCTAGTTTAAAAAATAATAATAAAAGTGACATTTCTTATTATTACATAGGAACAGCTCAAAATATCTAGGTTTACGAACATCTAAGGTATATCATACTAAAATCTATATATATATATACACTACATAATTCAGAACAATAACAAAATTCAAAAAACAATCATCTCCTGTGGTGATTCCATCTGGATCTGCAATTATTATTATTATGATATGAAAGCTGTATCTTAGCATTATGATATATTTTTACAAATGTGACATGCTCAGCAACACATCTCACTCATCCTTCTCTAAGGAATCTTATAGATGAGAGGGAGCATATTGCAAAGTACTATTCACTTCCTAACCTTTTGCAGCCACCTCCCTCCAATGATAGTGTCCCCTGTGGCAACCCAGTGACCACACTTGCATTCTCTTACTTTTTTCTGTTGTTTTCCTAACACTACCTGACTGTTTAATATATACCTGTGCTTAGCAGTCAGCAACTCAGAAATGGACACCAGAGAGCAGAAGTGGTTCTTAGGAGTTTGAGAGGAAGAAAGAGCCTGAGGAAGTTCCATGTGCAAAGTGGTCCTAGAACTTGAAGCAATAAATCCTGAATGTTGTAGAGGATGCTACACTTGTTAAAGATTTATTGTTACAGAAATACATAACTTTTGTTTATATTTCCAGACCAGCTGTTAAGTGATTCAGTTATTTTATTACACTTTCCTTTCAGTTTTCACACAAATGCCACATTCAAGGGGAAATCATTTTATTTTTTGAAATAACATGCAGGGCTAGCCACACGGCAGTGTAAACCTTTGCTTGAGATAACTGTCACTGCGAAAGTGACACCCCAATCCCATGTGCAAAATGGGAAAAGGGGTTGAGGATGGATGGATGCAGGGTAACCTTTCGGAAGAGAAATTGGATAAGCAGTTAACAAAGAAACAATGGGAGGATATATCTATGGCTCCCAAGTATGCAGCAAAGTCTAGAAGATTTGGATCTTTGCTTGAAAGTATTTGCATAGTTATTTTATATTTCAAGCAGACTCCAAAGAATTTTTCCTCAGGTAGATTACAAATGCTAGAGGTGTGATAGGGAAGAAAAGGTAATTGGGAATATCATTTTTGGGAGTGTAATTAGTTGTCAGACTTTAAAAATTTCCTGCAGATGACTGTCAGAAATACTGCGTGAACAAATTGATGTAACTAAGGAAATGATTTTTTGAGCTGTGATACAGAATCACAATTGCCTAGACATAATAAGGCCTTGCTTGGTTTAATTTTGGTGGCTGCCAAAAAAAAAGCAACCACTTAAAAGTGGAAATCAAAGTCAAAACCGACCGTACTAGAAGTAGTGAATATAGTAATAGAAATAAAAGAACTGGAAGTGAGATATTTAGAAAAGGATAGAGGCAAAGTGCATAGAAAAAATGAGAATCACGGGAACAATACATGCAGAATAATGTTTTGGAAGAGGAATGAGGTTTAAGGGAAGGCAAAAATTGAATGAGCTTTGTAATGTTTGACTGATGACTATGCAAAAGATTATAAGTGATGTGTAATGTTTGCAACTGAAAGTATGTCAATATGGTTTGTTTCATTTATATAAATGTATGACTGCCTATGTCATGAGTGATTATTCAGTAAAGATATTTCTAGTTTAAAAAACATGCAGGGTAACCCCAGGTTTTGATAAACAATAAATCGCTTATTATAACATGCATGTATTTTACAAATACAGTGGTGCATTGGCAATGTTATCTGGGAATGATGGGTGGCAAAGATCCTTGAAGAGATGTCTCATTCTGGAGAGGTTAGGTTGTCTTGGGGTTAGAGAAGGGTGGCATATTGCAAAGAAATGCTCATAGTCACCCTCTCTTTTCCCCTTCCCTGCCTTTCATCATATAAAGTCATCAGTATGAAGTGTAATGACATTGAGAAAATGGCTAAAGTAATGGGAAGCAGAGTTTATTGGGGACTCAACGCTGATCTGGCTTTGTTGTTATTTCACCTCTGCAGAAGGTGGAAGAAAGAAGTGGAAGAAATAGTGGACAACCAAGAAGAGGACCTCAATCAACCACAGACACAGAGAGTGCACCAAAAGAACACGGCCAAGCAGACAAACCAGAAGTTCACCCAAGAGGGGTAGAGGATATCAGTCAGCAAACAGCACTGCCAGCAGGTAATGTCTCAAATATAAAAGATAATACTGAAGGCTTAGACAAATATGTTGGTCCTTTTATTGAATTCTTGGGGCAACAGAGAAAACAGTTGAGAGCCAGAAAGGGGGTGGAAGGCCTTATGGCAGTATGGCAGGATGTTTAATTAGTAAGAATGGAGAGCGATATAGCCACAACCTTGAGATTTCTTGCATGACTGCAGCCACTTAGAGCATTAGAAGAGCAGAGTAAGGACTGCAAGGCATTTAAGGTAATTCATGGTATCAAGACAGAGAAGGGCAAGCGGAGATGAGCATAATATCGAAAGATGCTAATAGAGACCCACTGCATTGCATATCACAGACATTTAGGAAGATGTGGAAAGATGATTACCTTGAGGTACTTGATTTGCCTGACTATGACAGGGTCTAAGGAATTTTCGATTAGGATTAGTCTCTGAGGACTGCATGTTATCTCTGGCAGTGCTGGATAAGTGCAACCTCACCAAATTCTGAGTGAGAATGTGGGACATTGTGTATTTGATGGGTACAGCATTGGAAATGAAGTCTGAATAGGTTATACTCATGCTGTTATACTTTCTGAAAGTGCAAACGATGAGGGGTGGTTAGGTCTGTTTTTTTTTTTTTTTTTTTTATTATCAATCCTTTAGAAAGTGGGATGCTACTGACAAAAAAAACGTAGGTGGGATTTTTATGTATTTATTTTTTCCCCCACCACTTGCTGACTGTCAGTTCCCTGTGATCTATTGGCCTCTTCATCTCTCTCAGGCAAGAGCCATTTCTGGCACATTCCTGAAAGGGAAGACTTGATAGCAGAACTGTCATTCTGACAGCCACCTGGGCATTTTTCCTGCTTATGGCCCTAGTCTTCCAGTCTGATGGTTGACATGAGCACATCCACATTATGACAGAAAGCCCACCTATGCCTTTTCCCAACATGTGCTTGCTTCTACATACACACTGCAGAGAGCATCACTAGCTTGGCCGGATCAAATTCATGTCCCTGGTCTATGGTCCTACTCATTGCCTATTGTCTGCAGACCACTGCCACCATTAGGCACTCACTCCCATCCTCCATCATCTGGCTTTTTCAGCACCTGAGCTGTTAGTTGAGATCTGGTTATCTGAGTTATAGTCAGGGAGTTATAAGGTGCTTAAGTGTGACTTTTAGATATCCCAGCAATTGAACTGGGTCATGGCAGCCTGGACCCCACCATTTGGCAGAGAAGAGCCTAAGGCATTTTTAGACCCTGCTGGATATTTATTGTCAACCGGTGTGACTGAATGGTGTGCCAGTTTATGCATGTCTGTTAAGTCTGTGCTGTAGCTCACCCAGCATTCAAGTGTTTTAAAAAGAAGAGAAATGTGTTTTTTAACCCACAGGTGGGGGGTGCAACTGGATGGCAGCAATCTAAGATTTGCAGTTGACAATAAGGGGCAAAACCAGGGGATCCTTTTGTTGGGGGGGGTGGTGAGAGAAGATGTGGCACATTTCTAAATTTTTCAGAACGTCACTCAGATGGGAGATAATGGAACAACAATTTATGCAGGGTTTTAAGTGTGGGCTTTTACTTGCAGGCTTATCTGCAGGTGGCCAGAATCAAATGTGAGATCCTTGAGTCAGAGTAGAGTAAGGAGAAGGTGACATGAGTAAGCAGATAAGGGCAGATAGAGTGTCAAGTCCATTTGAGAGCCCCTTTTTCAGTGCTTTAAGATTTCCTTTTAGGGAATGGTGCCAAAGAATTTCCTAGGGGAATGCCATCTCATCCTTCCATACCAGAATGATGATTTATTTAATAATAAAATTGACAGAGGTGGAAAAGATACCCTTTCATTGCCAGGATTAGCATCTGCTGAGCATGAAGTTTGGATAACAAGTATTTCTATGACAAACTCAGGGTCATAAGTTTTGCTCCTCGTTTAAGTTATCATCTTACACTGGATGTGGGAATCATTTTACCTGCAAAGATTACTTGGGGGATGACATGATTATAGGAGAAGCAGAGGAAACTGCCTTTTAAGAAGTTGTGGTCTTCCAGTGACTGTGCCATGAAATGGGGATCCCATTGGCTCAGAATAATCTGTAATTGCTGGTCACGATATTGACCTTTCTGGGTTGTAGATTAATGTCCCTTCCTGACCTTTCAGGCTGTTACATGAGAAGGTCAAAACTTTAGAGGAGAGGATTTGAGTGTTGGAGGCTAAATGGAAAGCTAGGGTGGGAGTCATGATGTCTTTGTTGGGCCCTCTCAACTTTGCCTGAAGTGCACTAGCTCCGTGTCATACGTTTACTACGACACTGGCAACTTTACTCAAGGGGAACAACAGTAGCATTACTGAGAATTTTGATAAAGGTTAGGCAGGACTTGGTTACTTGAACTGAGTTCTTGAAATACTGCACTGAGATTTCATTTTGACCCAAGGACTGGGTAAAGTGTGTAGGTATCAAGCTTTACTCAGATGCAGCAAGACAGTAGGAATGAGTAGCTGCTGATTAAAAGGGAAGTGTTTTGTTTACCCTTGGTCTCAGCATTGGCAGAAATTGAAGCATCATTCTTTTGGAGCTCATACAAGTTTGAGTGCAAATGTTGGTGTGGTTCCCAGAGTTATCCAGTAGAAGAATTGTGTTACACTTGTATAATCAAGCAATGATGTATGCTCTGAACAGAATGATTTCTAACTCAAATAGAATGCAGGCTATTATGAGATGTTTAATGTTACAGAGTTTAACAATTAATATGCTTTTTCTTGCATTTTATTGCCTGGGTAAGGTTAACTGTGCTGGTGATAGTCTGTCCTTCTTACAGTTCAACAGTTTCAGATCATTGTCTCAAGATGATCTCATAGAATGTATTGTGACTGGAGAACATGAGGTCAGCTGATAAAGGAGTCATTGTTTCCCACCATCTGGAAGTCCTACTGTGAGACATGCAGGGCATTTGTGAGTTCTTCACAAGCTGACATTGGCCTTGGAATCACAATATTTGTGCACAGGTAGAAGTTCAGAAAGTCAGGGCAACTGGGGTGCATCTGACAGCACTTATTTTAGCATTTAAAGTGAAGTAGCTGGTGGACTTTACCAGTTATTGGATAGTTAGAAGGATGTTGAAAGGTTGGGCTTCATTACAGGCCTGTCAGGCAGATCAAAGACATCCACAAGAATGGGATTTATTGTCTGTACACTTGGAGGGTTTTTCATAGCATTAGTAGGGATTATGTCAGTTTTGCCACTTTGGCCACATTGGCACCATATCACAGGGCTTTTAGGATAAGCAAACAAAACACTCTGAGGTCCAGGAAGGGTTCCATTAGGCCTCTGACTTGGGGGATCTGGTTATTTTGAGAGTTCATATGGTGATATGATTAGGGACATATAAAGCCAATCAGTTTAGAAAGGGTCTGCATATGACTCTGGAAAAAAGGATAGGGAGATAACCTGCTTGGTGAGTTGGTTGGCTGTGATGTCTAGCCTAATAATTTCCCTGATAGGTTGGGCAGCTGTGATGCCTAGCTTAACTAATGTAAAGTCTACAAAACCATTGTTTGTAGCATTTGCAGTTGGGGTGGTCTTGCAGTTGCAGCAGTTTAAGACAACAGTGAAAAGGGCTTTAATGTACTTAGGCATTAAAATGACCAAGTTATTGGCTCATTCCTTTTGGATTGGATAGGCATCAGATTTGGAAAAGGAAAGGTTATTGATAGATATTATCAAGTGAACAGGGAGATAGACATCTGGTGCTTTTTTGTATTACATCAGATTAATGTCATAAATAGACAGACAGACAGGTAGGTGTGTGTGTGTGCATCTGTGTGTGTAAGTGAGGAAGGATTTGTGAGGACTGTTGAAAGACTGGGTTAAACAAAGTCAGAAGCACACAAGTAACAGGCTTAGAACTCACATTAAGCTAATCCATTTCTTTTATTTTGCAGGTTGCAGAATGGTGTGGATAGTGGGGCAATCTTTCATTTATTGGGCTGAGAGAAGGGCCCAGAATCAACCATCTGGAAAGCAGCTTGGATTATGCACAGACAGATGGAAGCTACAGTGGAGAGGAATCCGCAACATGTGCTGGCCACAGCTGCAGTCAGAGCTGGATAACATGTCTGAAAGTCTCACAAAACCGGATGTTTTAATTCTGCATTTGGGAGGGAATGACTTGGGCTGTATACCAAAGAAAGAATTTGTTGAAGTAATGCTTAGAGACATTAGTTTGTTGAAGGAAAAATACCCCGGTATTGTCATAGTATGGTCTATAATTATAGCTAGACTTGTTTGGAAAAATGCTCTGAGTTTTCAAGGTATGGAGAAAGCAAGGAAATACATTAATAAAATGATGTGTAGAGAGGCCACAATTCTAGACTTCAGGGTGTTACAACACACAGAATTTGAGAACAGGGACCCATCTTGGTTCAGGCCTGATGGGATGCATCTAAACGACGCTGGCCTAGATCTCTTTAATTTGCACTTAAGATCGTTTTTGCAGGGCTTAGAATAGTGGCACTAGTTAGAAATAAGATTAAACTAAAAAAAAAAAAAAAAAATACGTAATATATTAGAAGTAAGAGAGAACTGCAAAATGAAAAAAAAATATAGACATATTGAATTATAACAAAGATAGTTTAAAAGAATTGGTAAAATAGGGCAAAACATAAGGTCCTTAGTGATGTTCTTATAAGGGATAAGAAAACAAAAGAAATAAAGTTATCAGGTGAGTATCAAGCTTCAAAAAAGGGTGGGTCATGAGATCATACAAAGGAAAAGGGAAGTTTTCTTGGGGGAGTTTTTTTATATGAGCAAGCAGATGGGGGGTTAGTCCTGTTTTAGGAGTGAGGGAGTAGAGCACAGTCCATGTGAATTTTGGAATGTAGCATGGTGGATGGAAATATCCAGGCACATTTTTGAGAGGTACCGAGTCGACTCCCCTGTGCCTAGTAGGACAGTTGTTCATCCCCCATGCTGGGGTGTGAACTCTGTCATCCCAGTGGTCCAGTGTGTGAGCAAGACTTTATGGGAAGCTGACACTTCTTGAACTGGGATGGGGTAAGGCTTCTCCTACATCTTTCCCTTGATGACGTGTGACTATCAGTGACTGAGAATGAACATTGTTGATATGAATGATTATGACAAAGAAGATGCACTGGGGGGGGGGGGCTACTGCCAGTGGGAGCAATGAGACTCTTGCTTGGTGTGATATTTGGCTAAGAGAACATAGTAGAGCAATGCGCCCCCCCCCCAGTTGCACTGAAATAGGCTGTCAGTGGAACGGCTGGGTTACATTAACAGCCTGGCTAAACTGAATTATGACAATTGTATGAAATATTTCTTTTATAAAGTGTATGTATATATTTGGATCATCATACATTTTTGAGTAATACAGATCTCAGCGGTATTTAACTCGATATGTGAGTAATCTTCACGATGTGAGTCAAGGAATTACTGCCCTTCCAGCAGTGGGCACATCAGCAGCAGCAACTACACTGCACTCCACCATTACAAGACAATGCCTGCCTTGTCTTTTAGTGCTGTGAATTTAGAGACAGTTTTGGGAACAGAAATGACTGAGTCAAGTAAAAGGACTTATATTATAGACTCTGTCACATTTCTATGACTATGTACAAGGCAGCTGAATTTAAGTCTTTGCTGTTAATGGAGATTTGAATGTTTGCTTAGACTCATACCTAAAAAGATAGTGAGCTTAATCTGGTCCACATTCAATTATTATTATTATTTTTTTTTTTGAAAAAGCATGTAAACAGGAGATAACTCTTCCTTTAGTATGGCAGATATGTTCCTTTCATAATTTAACTTATCTGGAAAGAATAACATTAAAATGTTGTAGAGGTAAAATTAAATGTTTTATCAAGGATAGTGCCCTTATCAAGCTGATGAATATATTACAAAAATTGAAAACTTAAAGTTACAGAGTGGATGTCTTGCTATAGATTAACAATGCCTTTACCGCTATTTACACAGTACTATTTGATCTTTATATTGATGGAATAATTTCAGAGCAGATGTATCTTGTTAGTAAGCCTAGAATCTCTTTGCTTTTTGGGATTCCCAAGCATACCTCTCAACCTCTAAGTGCAAGAATCAGGAACAAAGCTGAAGTATTGAAGAACAGGTTTGGAATTAGCATGCATTTTCTGAAGGACATGATGTCTGAAACTCACATAGCTGTCATTGTTTAGTGACTGCAGTCCTCAACGATATGCAGAAAACCACAAGTTTTACAAGGCACAGACCAAAACTATAAGGGAAAATTCTGGACAGTTGAAGGGTATTTTCCTAAGCTAAGCTCCAGAGGGGTAATGACTTTACCCTTTGGAACCATAAGCCATAAGTAAATGCAAGGACATCTTAAATTGAGCTCTTCTTAGTGCAAGATATATATACAATTTTTCCAGTAATGCCTTTGATGTTATTAGTAAGGTAAAAGACTTTGCGTTTGGTTGACTACTAGCAATATAAAAGCTTTATATTGTGTTATTCTGTTAGAAGAGGGTATCACTACTGTCAAAATTTGCCTAGAAATGTTACCTACTTTACAGTAATGAGCTGGAGTTAGTAACTGCTTTGATAAACATTGGACAACGGTTTATATGCTCAGTAAGAGACACTATGAACAGTTTACCATGGGTGGTCATGGGAACTGTAATTGCAGATGTAGCCATGCCAGAATGGGAGTTTGTGTTTCAGTCTGTGTGAAAAACAGTGACTCTTTCCTGATACACAGACGATGTGTTGTTTATATGGCAATATGATCAGAGTTCTTTTGACACTTCTTGGAATGTAAAAATGAAAGCAGAGAATTTTTTAAATTTTCTGCTGCCCCCTTCTGTTGCAAGGGTTACACAGCCTTGCTATAGATGTAGATTTGGTAGAAAATATACCACCTTTTAACTAGGATTTTTAAGAGAGAGACAACAATAGTAATAACTACCTAGTGCAAATCATAGGTCACTGAAGTGAAATTCAGCCAAAAGTCAGCTAATTAAGCTGTCTAGATTAATTTCAGGTAAGACATTAGACCAGAAATTTTACTTTTTAAGCAAATGTTTTTGAACAGTTGTGAAAAAGTGACTTGTAAACCAAAGGATGTCACCAAACACAGCAGTTTCCCAAAAGGATATTTTATTGAGCGCTTTCGTCAAAACACTTCATCATATGATAGTTTTGGTGGGTTGGCAGACTTTAAGGATTTCCTGCAGGATGCACTGTTAGAGATGCTGATCAATTGCTAGTCAGCTTGCTGCAGGGGGAGAGGGTAAAGCCATATCCAAACAAACCATTTCTAAATGGGGATAGCACACTGCATCTATTTCTGTTACAAACAACACAGGAAACCTCCCCCTAAGGGGGGTCAGGACTCACTCTACCAGAGCAGCCTCCACCTCTGCAGCTTTCCTCAGAGGAGTCCCCACCAGGGACATCCTGGAGGCTGCCACATGGACATCTGTTCACACCTTCACCAAGCATTACCAATTGCCTATCTTCTCCAAATCCAGGGCAGGCTTTGCCATTGCAGTCTTACAGGGCATCCTAGCCAGCCCCTAGTCTTCTTGACTGCCTCCACCCTTTTCGTCAGCTTTGGGAAGCAACCCAAATGTGATGACTGCAACAGTGAAACACAAAGAACATAGTACAGCTGTGTACACTTACCATAAATGTAGATGTTCAAGTGTATTCACTGTTGCAGCCCTGGTTTCCCTCCCTCCATCCCTCTTTTCTTCTCTCTCTCTCTCCTTACAAGAAACGTTTTGGTATTTACTTTCTACTGGTGGGATTCTTCCACCATATCCTTGCTCCCACTTGAGGGCTCCTGACAGCTAGGCCAAGAAAAACTGATGTAATGGCGTTGGCTGCCTTATTTTATACTACTGAGGACCTGACGTCAGTCCTGAAGCGACAACAGGTGACGCAGAAATACTACGCCTCTGGTATTCGGGCTGGCCAAGGGCTACCCTGGCAGGGGTAACCCAAATGTGATGACTGCAACAGTGAAACACGAAGAACATCTGGCTACAGTCTGGTGGAGATCGATTGGCTGAGGAAAAAAAAAAAGAAAAGAGAAATTGGCTAGGACATAATGTTCTCTAAAAGCGTTCAGGGGTCTTCCCAGCTGGAATTGCTATAAAGCTAAGGAAAAACCAATTAGCACTTCGTAAAGGTACAGGCTGCACCATGCAGTTTAGCATGTATAACCTTTCTCTTTTAGGTTAACTGAAGTCCGTGAGTGTGGCTGTCAGTTTGGGACTTTTGTTCCTATGAGGAGGGTAAAACTTCAATATTTGTATTTGTGTAGCCTAGCCCAGTTTTTATGTCTTGGGGAATAATATGTAAATTCACTCCAAATTACATTTACTAAATTCACATCTTCCATGCCAAATATGTTCGTAAATTTCTTCAAAAATCTACTCTCCTTTGTTATACTTTCCCTTCTGTGCTCCCCAGACACATTTTCACTGTTGAAAATCAAATTCCAGTCACCACCTATAAGTAATATTCCTTGCTGAAAACTGATTATTTCTCCCAGAATTGTCTTACGCTCCATTATAGCGGTTTTAGGTGGAATATGAATACATGTCGTTGTAATCCTCCTCCCTTGCCAGTAGCCCCTTAACACTACAGATTTGCCATTCTTATCTTTTTTATCCTCTGCTATCACTATTGGAGCTCCTCTTGCAATTAATATAAGTGCTCCCCTCTTCCTTTCTCCCAGGTATTCTACTGAATAACCATAATGAAAACCTTTCTTTATCAAATTCACATGTTCAGTTCTTTTCAAGTGTGTCTTCTGTTACACAGCTATTTTTGCTCTACATTTTTTAATATAGTTCACTACTCTATTTTTTGTATTTATCTGTAAGACCATTGACATTTAAATACATTACAGAAAACATCATTCCATTAAAAAGTTATTATTCCCACCTTTATGTATAACACCCTTTTTGTTAAATGTCTCGTTCCAGCTTTTGAGTTACATGCATACACTGTTTGATTGACAGGTTGAACTTTTATACAGTTGTTTTTTGTCATAGCAATTTGAGCCTATGTCACATCTTACAAAACTTTTTCTTTTATTGAAAGCCCTCAAACAACAACAAAAAAACACACCCCAGTACCCCCTAAAACCTATTAACTTAATACTAGCACAAAACACTATGTACATATTCAAATACTAAAGTTTTACTCTACTAATAGGAACAAAAGTCCCAAACTAACAGCCACACTCACAGAATTGACTTAACCTAAAAGAAAGGTTAAACATGTTAAAATGCATGCTGCAGCATGTGCTTCTGCTAAGTACTAATTGGGTTTGTCTTTTCTTTATAGCTCTCCCAGCTGGGAAACCCCCTGAATGCTTTCAGAGAACATTATGTCCTAGCCGATTTCTCTTCTCAATTTTTTTTCTTCAGCCAGTCACTCTCCACCAACCTGTAGGTAGTTTCTCTTTATCAGATTGTGTCCATGGAGACAAGAGAACCAGGTAGTCAATTTCTCTTTATCAGATTGTTTCCATGGAAACATGAAGACCAGCTGCAGAATTGCTACTGACCATACATGTATTTGCTAGAAAAAAGCCTCATAATATTAAATATTCTTTCTCATTTACTTACTCATAAAACTTGTTACTAAATCAATCTAAGGTCCTTAATCCTGTCATTTTCCAAATGCAAACATGAGAAAAAACACATTAATTTTTCTTTTGTCATGCTCATTTAACCAGGCTTTTTTTTCATTGCATTGCCTATATTTCTTAAAACTGAACACGAAGAAAGAGAGAAGGGAGAAAGAAAAAAAAAACACAGCACTACTTATTTACAATCCAAGAAGCGATAAAGCCTGGCACCACAGGACCCAGAAACCAATTGGCAAATACAATCTTGTTAGAAACGAAACTATGAAGCTGAAAGTAAAGCTGATATTATATTACAGGATTATTCCTAGGGCTTAAAATAGTATTTATAGTTATGACTACCTGTTTTATGTCGACTGCTTTAAAATACATTTATCTGTTTTATTTGTACATTAACCGGTAAGCGATTTAGACCATGACAGTTGGTCTTTTAATTGCAAGCAAAGAATCTACTTCAGTATGAAGTGTTTCTTTAAATTATTTATTACTTTTAATTTTTAATTCATTAACAATTACCAATTTGTATTAACAATGACATGTGACCTATTGTTTAAGTATTTAATGGTGCAAAGTGAGGCAATTACTTTTGTTTCACCTTGAAAAAGCTTGGTATTTAGCCGAGCAAAAGCGCTTGGGTTCATTTTGTTTTCAATAAAGGCTTTAAGCATTCAGCTTTACTTTCAGCTTCATAGTTTCATTTCTAACAAGATTGTATTTGCCAATTGGCTTCTGGGTCCTGTGGTGCCAGGCTTTATCGCTTTTTGGGTTTCACTTCAGTTTTTGGATTTATTGACTTATTTACAATCCCCATTGCACTTAAAATAACTGAGAAAACTTGGACCAGCCACAACAGTAGATGTAAAAATCAATCCTTTAATTCAGATGGTGAGCGCTCAGTTGGGCATGAAAACACTCACCGTATGAATTAAAGGATTGATTTTTACATCTGCTGCCATGGCTGGTCCTTTTGAAAGAATATATACTATGTTTTTTTATTGTTGTTCATAGGACCTTTCCACAGTCAAATATTTTTTTGCTTGTCTTGAACTGAGAAAACTTTATAGCATGCAAAGAAAACCATACACCACAAAATAATGATGTATAAGATGTAAAATTAATTGGGTTATAGTTACATACTGGAAAAAGAGTAGGGGAAAGGGGGATTTGTTTTGTTTTCACTGCAAAAGAGGCAACAGTAAAATGTTTGAAACAACTTGCTGAGAAAGCTTAGCAGATTTACAAAAGTAGGTACCAATATAGTCTACTAAGCAGCTATTTCAAGGAAGCCAAAAGTTGCTTTTAGGGAAGGAATATGTTGTTCCTGCTACTTCAGTTAGATGGAAGCCAGTATTCTATGCACAAAGCAAAACCCTATTTTTGGTACAGTTTATGGTTTGGAAATTACCTAGGCAAATGATTCATCTTATCCGGAGAGTAGTTCCACAGTCAGTCGTGTGTAACTTCTGTAAAAGTATTGCTAGGAGCGGGCTACCTTATGTGGATTGGATGAGTCAAAGCCTGTATTCCTGGGCACTAGAGCTGGATTGTTCTGTGTGCAAGATGTGTACCAGAGACTGCAGGGCTGCCTTGGAAAACCTATACATTTGTATACAATTGTGCTAAACAGGAAACCTAGGAGAGCCAAAATGTCTGTGCCCTTGTCTTTTTTTTTTTTTTAAACAAGAAACATCTTTATTGAATTATCACTTATGGCATAGGCAATCATACAATTATTTAAATGAAAACAAATCATATTGTCATATTTTCAGTTGCAAACATTATAATTCACATATAATCTTCTATACAGTTGTCAATCGAACTTTACATAGCTCATTCAATGCCTTCCTTCCATTAAACCTCATTCCTCCTCCAAAACATTATTCTGCATATATTGTTCTCACAATTCCCATTTTCTATGTAACTTACCCCTACCCTTTTCTAAAGATCCCACTTCCAGTTCTTATCTCTTACAATATTCACCACTTCTAGAACTGTAGGTTTAGATTTTGACTTACATTTTCTAGTAATTAATTTTTTTTTGGCAGCCACCAGAATTAAAATCAACAAGGCCGTACTATGTACAGGCAATTCTGATTCAATATCACCACTCAAAAAATAATTTCCTTAGTTATACCAATTTGCTCACCCGGTATTTCTGACAGAGTAATCTGCAGGGAAATTTTGAAGTCTGCCAACTCATTACTTTCCCAAAAACACATTTCCAATTACCTGTTTCTTTCCCATCAACCTCCAACGTTTGCAATCTACCCAAGGAAAAATTATTTGGAATCTACTTGCCGTATAAAAATACCTATGCAAATACTTCCAAGCAAAAATCCTAAATCATCTAGACCTTGTTGCATATTTGGGAGCCATATGTATATCCTCCCATTGTTTCTTTGTGAATTGCTTATTCAGTCTTTCTTCCCAATCCTTTCTAACCTCCTCTGATTGATTGCTGTAGTTATCATACAATATTTTATATGCCCTACTAATTATCCCCTTTTTAACAGCAGCTTCTGTTTTAAATTCTACTAAAAACTCTACCAGTGTTGGCTTTTCACTTAGGATCCACCTATTCCTTTCTTTGTACCTATACTCTGATATCAGTCCTTAATAGGGAAGGCAAATCCTAGCCTGCGGTCCAAATTTATTCTTGGTCTCTTCCCATTCTAAAACATTTCCATCTCTATTTATTTGCTCCCAATACCTTGGTTCCTTAGCAAGTTTTCTCCAGTAAATTCCACCCTCCTCTTGCCTGTACTCTGTACCTCTAATTGCAGTCACCCCTTTCAGCAGGATCTCCTTTCTCCATTCCCATGTTAGCTTAGTTCTTAGAATGCTTGCTGAATATAATATTCTTTATGGTTATTGTTGTTCTCCTTATTGATCTGCATCCAAACTCCCAGTGTCTCAATACTTATTGAACTTACTTCTTGTTTTGTCATCCCTTTCCACTTTGAATTATAGCTTTCTGTTTGTGTTATGTGTATGAGCCTTAACTGCATGGCTCTGAACTACCCCTTCATATCAGGTAATCCCAAATCACCTTGTTCTATTGGATGGATCAACTTATCCCACTTGACTCTTGCCCTCCCAGATAAAATCCTTTGATTCTTTATTAATTACTATCCACAACATCTCCATTGGTTGATAAAATATGTCTGGACTGTGTATAAAACAAAAGGGACTAAAACATATTCACTGCTTGTATTTTGCCATCCATATCCATAAAACAGAGCTTCCAGTTTCTGTTTTTGTATTATCTTTTTAGTGTCTTCCCACATATCCCTAGCTGCCATAACAGAATCCTTTTTAACCCATACTCCTAAGTACTTCATTTTATCATGTCAACATAAATATGAGTATCACTGAACCAATTCATGTGTAGGCACATAGTCTACAGACATTACCTTTTTTTACATCATAATTTTGTACCCCAAAAGGACACGAAATTGTCCCAGAATGTTCCACAGCACTGGAATGTCCTTTTCTGGTTTTGTCAAGGACAAAATAATATTATCTGCAAATAAAGTCAACTTTTATTGATTACCATACCAGTTATATCCTAGAATTTCTGAGTCCCCTATTTTCTTTGCCATTGATCCTAAATACAACACAAGTAGCACGGGAGAAAGACAACACCTCTGCCTGCTTTATCTGTTCAAGCAAAACCTATCAGTGAGGACCCCCCACATACTCATTTTCACTTCTGATCCCTTATATATCCTATTAATTAACTTTATTATTGTGTCAGGGAATGCTTCCATTGCCCTACTTATAAAATACCAGCTTACTCTGTTAAATGCCCTTAGGTATTACAGCAACCACAGTATTCTTCCAGGATGTCGGTGCTTCTCCTTCTTTTAAAATACTGTTAAAAAACCCTCCAGGTCTTTATCACTCTCTTCCCTCCTAGCTTCCAAACTTCCACAAGCATACCATCTATTCTTGGAGACTTTATACATCGCCATTTTTATCTCATACCATCCTAGCCTAACTGTTAATAATTGAGCTTGATCTACCTCTAACATTGGCATACCTGTATTTAATTCTTCCACAAACATTTCCATTAGCACTTTTTATTGATTTCTATATCTCTCTGCTTTATGCAGATTTTCATAAAATTTCCAAAATATTTCTAATACCACTACATGATCTCTTGTTATTTTTCTTACTATAGGCTCCCTAGGCTTGGCAACAACCCTTTCTACTTTCTGTTGCCTGAGCCATCATGCTAAAAGCTTTTGTGCTCTGGAGTTATTATCAAAAAACAGTTGCTTAACAGCAATCTTTCTAAAGTCATGTATATTATCTAGGTAGTTCCTTATTTTCTCTTTAGCACTCTGCAGTTGTGCCTTTTCTTTTTCTGCAGATTCCCCCTATTCTGCAATACTTTAATCTTTGTCAGTCCCATTAAATAATTTGTGTTACTTAACCATATCTTCTTTTATTTCTACCCTATTTTTAAACTCCGCTTTCATTCTATCCTACTTCCTAGCTATATTATCTGAAGAAATTTCTATCTTCCCTAATAACTCAAAACAATTTCCACTACCCATTCCTTAAATTCCTCGCTCTTTAGGAGATAGGTGGGGAAGCACCAGTATCTCATTTTTACTTCATTACCCTGCATGTTTATTTTAGTTATTACTGGTACAAGATGTGAATTAATTAACGGATGTGTATCAAAACTTTCAATTAAGTACACACATTGCTATGAAATATAATTTCTGTTTAGCCTAGAGCAATTTTTTTTATCTTGGAGAATAATATGTAAATTATCTCCCAGCGCCTGATACTGAATTCACATCTTCCATACCAAATATTTTCATAAATTTCTTCAAAAAGGTACCCTCTTTTGTTATATTTTCCTGTCTAGGTCCCCCAGATCCATCCTCACTGTTGCAATTCAAATTGTAGTCCCCACCTATAAGTAATATTCCCTGCTGAAAGCTGATTATTTCTCCCCCAAATTTTCTTAATTCCCATTGTAGCAGTTTTAGGTGGAATTTAAATACATGCCAGTGTAATCCTCCTCTCTTGCCAGTAGTGCCTTACTACTACAAATCTACCATTATTAACTTTTTCCTCTTTTATCATTATTGGAGCTCCTCTAGCAATTAATGTAAGTTCTCTCCTTTTCCTTTGTCTCAGATATTCCACTGAATAACCATTGTGAAGTCCTTTCTTTATGAAATTCGCATGCTCAGTTCTTTCCAAATGTCTCTCCTATAGCATATCTACTTGTACTATGCAATTCTTAATATAGCTCACTACTTCTTCTTATATATATATATATATATATATATATATATATATATATATATATATATATATATGGGACCATTCATATTCAAAGATATGGAAAGTGTTGCCACTATGATAAGAAGTTATTATTCCCTCCTGTTATATATAATAGCTTTTTAAACAAATATCTAGTTCCAGCTTTTGTGTTACATGCATACACTGTTTGACAGGTTAATCTTTTATACAGTTGTTTCATGTCATGTCATATCCATTTGAACCTATGTTACATCTTACGAGACTTTTTGTTTTAATTAAAACCCTCAAACAAAAAAAAAGAAACACTCTCAGAACATCCTCATAACCTATTCTCTTAATACAAACACCCAAAACTATGTACATCTTCAAATAATGAAGTTTAACCCTCCTAATAGAATCAGTTGCCCCAGATTTGCAGCTACACTCACAGATTTTAACTGACTATAATAAAGGTTATATCTGCTAAGGCCCATGGTACAGCCTGTGCTTCTACTTACACCAAGTGCTGTCTATTTTTGTCTTATTTTTATTCCTCTCCAAGATGTAGAAAACAATGTAAATGCTTTCAGAAAATATTATCTTTTTTGCCATTGAAAGAAAAATGTATTCTGTTTTTAGTGACCTCTTATCAGCTTGTCACCATAGAAACATGGGAACCAGATACACAGTTGCCTTCAGCTACAAGCTTCTAATGTTGCACTGTGAACATTTATTTACTAAAAGAAACTTTTCATTACATTCAGCGTTCTTTTATTTATTTGCTTCCATTTAAAATGTGTTAGATCAAGCCAAGGAGCTTAATCCAGTCATTCCCCTATGCAAAAGTAAGAAAACGCATATCAGTTTTATTTATATCATGCTCAGTACACTTTTACAAGCCATCCTTCATCTCAACAAGATTACAACCTATTGTCTTAAATAAGCATTTGTCTGGGCTTTCTTCTCTTTCTACATTGCAGTGCCTTCATTTTTTAAAACTAACAAGAAAGAATGAAGAAGGAATACAGAGCTCCTGTTTTCTTTAGTATTCCTATAAGACAAAAAAAAAATGAAAATGCTTTATTATACAACATGCAGTATATGCATGTTTTATAAAAATACTGTTAAGAATAAAAATTGTTTTACTTACAATTATCTACTTTCTTCCTTTTCCCCCTCTCCTTAATGTTTTTCCAGACATTAATGACATAACGTAGGACATATACATTGGGGTCTCCAAGTTTAACAAAGTCAGGAAAGTCCAATATTTCCATGTTTTCTTGTTCTGTCATTTTGCCAGCAAACTCCTGCTTCCTTTAGTCAACTCCTGTGCTTTTCTCAGTCTCTCAAGCATTTTGGAAAATATTTCACTGGCATAGTCTTTCTATGAACTTTATTATCAGAAGAATATGAAGCAGAGCCTCCTTCTGTTTGAGTTCAATCTTTGTAGTTCCTCCTTAGCATATTCTGCATCAAAAAACAAATTTGACCCTCCAGGAAAAAATATTCTGAAGATAGCCGAATACAGCAGCTTGAACCTCACACCTGCCTAGATTACCCGATTGATGTAATAAATTCACTCCACCATGTTCTACCTTGCATACAGTAAGTACTTTTTACAAACACACTACTGCCTACAATTTTAGTACTTTGTCCTTCTGCCACAATTTTGTCAGAATTAACTCTTTCTGCTGGTAGGATTGCAGCTTTACTATAAGTGGTCTTGGTTGCTTTTTATGGCCAGGTTTGGAACATGCACACAATGTGCACTTTCAATTAACAGCAGCTGCTGTGGAATACCAGTTCAGTTGTTGATGTGTGCTATCATAAAAATAATACAGTCTGTTCCTTCCAGTTTCTCTGGTACAGCAGAAAATCACAGGTTTTCCCTATGTGCTCTTTCTTCTAAACTTACCATTTTTTGAAAAATGTCTTCTTGAGCAGTCTCGTAATGTCTGCCTTTTCTTCATTTTGACCTCTGGTTTTTGCAGTTTTATCAGCTCTTCTGAATATCCGTTTTAAGCTTCTTCCATTTATTCCAGCCTTTTATTTGAGTTGATTGTACTGCTTCAGCATTTCATTTATTTTCATCAGTTCAGAGCACATCTGACTTATTTTTTCCTCTAGATTACTGGAAGTCATGTCTTGGAGCATAGTTGGAGCTTGAACTGCTTTTTACTGAGCAGCTATAGGATTCTTCACAGCCACTGTTTTCTTCTCATCTTTTGTGGTTCATTTTCTTTCTGGTTCTCTAAATTTCTTTGTTGCTGGCATCCAGGCAGTGCACTTACTAGCCAGTAACTTAAATTTACCCCAAAAGACAAATTCACTGGCTCTATTATCTGAGTTTCTGATTTTACAGTGGGAGAGCTGAAGTTAAGCTGTTACTCACTGTGCAGCCATCTTGGAAGTCCTCCTGTGCCCTGGTCTTAGTAATATTGTTGGGGGAGTACTACCACTTCTATCTCCTTGGGTGAAGCCAAGAAGTCAGGTACATTTAGTGTAGATGGTTAATTCAAGTAATTACTGTAGCATCTGCTATGTCCTCCTTATTCACTAAGCTTCAGATGTGTTCCAGGAAGGAAGAAGATGAGTATTGAGGACAGCTGGTTTAATCCAGTAGGTGTAATAGTTTGTGCAGTCCCAGCAGGAGCAGAACAGTACAGACTCAATAAGTTTCATTCGTATTCCTGGGCTGAGAGCAGAATATCATGGGATAGTCAGATCCTTCTCCTTGCTTGCTTTAGCTGTAGCAGCTAATGCATTCCTTGGGGTATGTACAGATAAATGCAAACTCGGTAAGCTTCAGTTGTATTCTAGAGAGGACAACAGAATATTGAGACAGCTGGTTTCTTCTCCTTGCTTGTTTTAGTCCTCTAGATGTAAACATTGGTGCAGTTCCTTGCAGGAGGGTAGAGATCAGCACAAAGTCAGTAAGCTTCCCTGGTTTTACAGAAAGGAGAACAGACTGTCAGGGGACAGACTGGTCATTCTGCTTGCCTGTTTTATTCTAGTAAGTATAATAGCTGATGCAGATCTCAAGAAACTCCACTTCATTTGTGCTCATGTAGGAGGAGAGACTATCAGTGAATAGTGGATTCCTTCTTGCCTATTTTAAGCCTCAGTGTGTATTAACTAGTAAATCCCTGGGAGGACACAGTGCAGCACAAACTCAGCTTTGTTTGTGTACCAGGAAGGGCAGCAGAGTTCTGAGTGATTGCCAGTTCCTTTTTCCTCATCTGTTTTAGTCCACTAAGTGTAATAGCTGGTTTGAGGGGAGGGTGGTGGTGCAATGCAGCTCAACTTCTGAAAGCTTCAGTTGTGTTATGGGGAGAACAGTCTATCTGGGGACAACTGATTTCTTCTTCTTATTTTAGTCCACTGGGTATATTTCTGGTTCAGTCCATAAAGTAGGGATGGAAAACAGCACAAATTCAATAAAGCTTTAGTTGTGCTCCATGGAGAAGCCAGTTCCTTCATCTGTGTTTATTTTTCTATTTGCTTTTTGCCTACATGCCTGCCAACCATCGAGCCTTACCCCCCCCCAAATTAAATACAGTCCCCTCAGTCTGTTACCAGGGGATTTTCACAGTGTCAGGGTGAAATTTGTCCAGACAGGGACATGATTGAGGCAGCCATAAGGGTGCTTTGTGCCCTCACTGACATCTTAGCTATAAGCGTGTTTGTATTAGCCTAACTCTATCCCTGGGCAAGGAAGGTGCATGAGCTGCAGTACCATAGAAACCCACAGTGTCTTCACCACACATATTCATGCTCTTACACACCCACCTTTAAACCATTACCACCTATCTGTGGTTTGATGAGCCTAATGCCAGCCACCAGGCCAAGTATTTGCATCTCAGTCCTTCCTCTAGAGAACGTTTGCAGTACATAACATGCTTAGCTTTGTCTCCAACCCCTCGGGATAGGCACACTCATTCTCCCTTGTCATCTCTATCGATCCTGGGTCACATGGGCTGTGGTAAGAGCTTTATCACTAGATACTCACCTGCTTTATCACTAGATACTCACCTGAGCTGGCTTTCATCTAGCCTGTTTTAATGTACTAGGTGTAATAGCTGAGCAATGCTTGGGATGTATAGAGCACTGTGAGGAGCAGGAGGCAAAAAAAAAAAGCATCAGGGGATGACTTTTCTGTTTAGTCCACTTGGTATAATTTTAACTGTTTTGATTGGATGTCAAAGTCAAGTGATTTATTCAAGTGTATATAAATAAGTGTGTGTAATATGGCTGGTTTTCCGATGAAGTCTGGATAATAAAGGACGAAAGCACAAACATTTGGGATATTTTGGCCTTATTACCACTCATTTGGCTTATTTGGTTTCTTATATAGTCGGCGTTTCTTCATCCTGAATCAAAGCATCAGTACCACAGGTCCCATGTTCATGCTGGAGAAATTTCATCTGTCTAGTGGCTTGCACAATTCTAATGCTGGACACATTATCAATGGATTTGAAGAAGTATTGGCTGTGTTTGTGGTGAGCAGTAGCCATGATTTTTATCACTTTTAAACTACTTTTAAGTTATTTTCACTGTTCATTAAGCAATAGACAGGAAAAATAGTAAGTATGAGAGATGGAGAAAGATCGGTAAAGGCAGAATCTTCACGAGAGTCAGCCAAACAGGGATCTTACCATAGTTTGAGGTTTGCTGCTCCTGCATTTGATCCATTCTAGCTAGTTTAATACAATTTTTAAATAACTGAGTTTAGTTAACCTAAAATATGTTAGCCATGATTCCATAGAAACTTTTTTTGCAGATATTCCATTTGACAGATGTTATTAAGGAATACTATAAATGTAAGATTAAGTGCAAATTGACATTCTCTGCACTGTTGAAAGTATTTTTTAACAGAAGTGATACTCATGAGCTCTTAGCAGCAGATCAGATATGATGTCTACTTTATACAGTGGATTTTGAAATTGAGCACAAGAAGAAGATGCCTGTAAGGCCTGTTTGAAGTGTGTGTGTGTGTGTGTGTGTGTGTGTGTGTGTGTGTGTGTGTGTACAGATATATATATATATATATAACTGGATGATGCAGTCTATGTATGGGAATATCTGATGGGATGATAGCTGGAGTTTTACCTAATCATTCCCCAGAAGGAGGCACCTAAAGAAATGCAGTGACTATGATAACTGGGATGACAGCTTGATCTTTCAGTGGAACTATTTACAGAAAATGAAGAATAAAGTCATCAAGATAGTTTATGCTGATTGCTGTTACAGGTGGATATATACAAGCACACATTATTCAGTGGACCAAAGCTTACAGGTACATTATTCAAGAATAAGTATGCACCAAATTTTAGAGTCAGTGCTACACCTCATACTTGTGCATACTTTTTAATATGTTTAGTTTAAAAGTATTAGATAGAATTTTGGTCAAAGTTGATAAGGGCTTATATGAATATATAGACAGCAGATTACTAATACTGAAAATTGGCTAGAATTAAGAATAATTATTGTATGAGGGACAAGATGGTGCACCAGAATTCGAGAATACAATTTATATTTGTGTCTGTGAATCTTCAGAGTAAGAATTTTTAGTAGTATGTATGTGTTTAAAGCTCATACTGATATTTATGAATATTTTCTTACATTTTTCAGGAGATGTGTTATATAATAAAAATGAACATATGTATCTGTGCTTGCACAGTCATTCTTTTGTGTTGGAAATTAGGACCATACCTAAAGTACAGTTTTGTACCTACCATAAATGTAGATGTTCGAGGATTCCATTGCTGCAGTCCTGACTATAGGGTATAGTCCGCGTCCCAGTCGGCCCGAATACCAGAGTATAAGGCTGACGTCGGTCAGGGCGCATTAGACTGACGTCAGTACGTCAGGGTACTAATGCGCATGACCGGCGTCATATCCTCAGTCTTTTCTTGCCCCAGATGTCAGAAGACCCAAAAGACAAGTCCCAAAACAACCTGCACCAAAAACATGTATAATATATACAACAATATATATATATATAAAAGATAAGCATGTAAACTCACCTACACAACCACCCCTAAACACAGAGGGAAGGAGGGAGGGTAAATTAATGGAATCCTCGAACATCTACATTTATGGTAGGTACAAAACTGTACTATGTTCTTCGTCTTCCATTGCTGCAGTCCTGAATCCCAAAGCAGAGGTAAGGAGGCTGGCAAATTATAAAGTAGTAGGAGCTGACAACATGCCTTGTAAAACAGCTGTGGCAAAACCAGCCCTAGTCTTAGAGTATATAGGAAGGTGATAATGCCTAGAGAAAGTATGCACTGAACTCCAAGTAGCTGCTTCCAGAATATCCTTAGTTGCCACCCCTTAGAAATGCTGTTGAAGTGGCAGTAGCCCTAGTGGAATGAGGCCTGATCCCAGCTGGAATCTCCTTGCCATGATGGGAATAACAAAATGCAATGCAAAAGCCAATCCACCTAGAAATAGTTTGTTTTGACACAGGCTTGCCCTGTGAACTCAAAGCAAAAGAAACAAGTAACTGCTGAGACTGCCTAAAATTCTTAGTCCTGCTCAAATAATAAATTGCCTGTGTACATCTAAAGTGTGCAAAATCTTTTCCCCTTTATTTTGAGGATCTGCAAAAAGTAGGCAAATGAATAGTTTGGTTTAAAGCCACACTAGAAACCACCTTAGGCATAAAGGAAGGATTAGTGCGTAATGATACCCTGTCCTTATGGAAAATCAAAAGGGCTCTACTGCCATAAGGGCCTGCAACTCAGACACCCTTCTTGCAGAAGTAATAGCCAGCAGAAAAGCAGTCTTCCATGACAAATATTTCAATTCAGCAGTAGCTGCAGGCTCAAAAGGTTGTAGAGTAAGTTTTTCCAACACAAAATTGAGATCCCAAGCAGGAGTAGGAGCTCTGGGGTCTTATATTCTTTGCCCCTCTAAGAAACTGCTTGAACAAAGGATGCGAAAACAAAGGTGGGTCACAATCATAGTGAGCTGAAATTGCTGCAGCATGAATCTTTATGGAAGAGAAGGACAAACCTTTGTCCAATAATTCAGTAAGATATTGAAGAGCCACACTCAAATTAGGCTCTGAAATCTCCAAATTCTTTGCTGTACTCCAAAATAAAAATCTCTTCCATTTTTCTGCGTACACTCTCCTAGTACTAGGCCTTCTAGCTTCCATAATCACATTTAAAACTTGTTGAGGAAGTTGAGACCTGCTGTGTTTCAACACAGAATATGCCAGGCTGTTAGATGAAGAGAGTGAAGCTTGACATTGAGCAGATGACCGTCCTTCTGAGATAACAGATGAGGAATCAGAGGTAAAGGCCATGGAGGCTTCTTTACCAGACTCCGTAGAAGTGGGTACCAGTGTTGCGAGGCCAATCTGGAGCTATCAAAATCATCCTTGGCCTGTCTTGTCTGACCTTTAATAGTACCTTTGGAAGAAGCGGTAGAGGTGGAAAGGCATACACATGAAGGTTTTTCCAACTGAAAGACAGAGCATCCACTTTCCAAGCTGTGTGATGAAACCCCTTTGTGCAATACTTTGGCAGCTGGTGGTTTAGTGGAGAAGCGAACAGATCTATGTCTGGAGTTCCCCATGACACTGTCAGTTTCTGAAATACATGAAGATCCAGTTTCCACTCGTGGGGATCCATGATTTGTCTGCTTAACACATCTGCTAAGGAGTTCTGTGCTCCTGGCAGAAACCTTGCCTGAAGAGTTAGTTGCAAGCTTAGCGCAGTCTCCCATAAAATCATTGCTTGCCTGCATAGAGGATAAGAATGTGTTCCCCTTGCTTGTTGATGTACCACATGACAGTTGTGTTGTCTGTTAGAATCAACACCTGCCCTGGAAGAAGTAACTCCTTGAAAGCCATTAATGCAAACTGGACTGCTAACATCTCCTTCATGTTGATATGTAGATGCTGTAGTCTGGCAGGCCACTTGTCTTGTATCCACTTTCCATTTAGATGAGCTCCCAAGCAATGTCCGAGGCATCTGTCGTTAGAATCTGACTTGCCTCTGGCCGGGTCACAGAGAGTCCCTTGTTTAGGTGACATTCCTGAGCCCACCACAAAATTCCTTTTGAATGCAAGGTATTATTTGAATGACAGTGTCCAAATCCTGGCAGTGCTGTGTCCATACATTTTGAGATACCATTGTAGCTTCCTCATATGCAGTTTGGCATTGGGAAGCACCAGAATACAAGATGCCATGAACCCTAATGCTTGAAGGACTGTCCTTGCAGTCAGCACGGACTGATGAGATAGTTGATGGAAGTAAAGTGACAGACTCTTTTGTTTGTCCGGGGTTAAAAAGGCCATCTGGGCTGCTGTATTCAGTCTTACACCCAGAAAGCACATGTCTTGAGAGGGTACTAGACTGGACTTTATTTCGTTCACAGAATACCCTAGGCATCTTAGCACTGCTATAACATATTCCAGATGCTGTAGAAGGTCTTCCTTTTCTTGAGCCAGAATCAGGCAGTCGTCCAAGTAAGGATAGATTTGAATTCCTTGAAGCCTGAAGTAAGCTATCACTGGAGCCAGAACCTTTGTGAATACTCTGGGCAGTAGATAAGCCAAAGGGCAATGCAGAGAACTGATAATGAGAATTTCCAGCTCGAAACCGCAGATACTTTCTGCAACTTAGCCTTATAGGCACATGAAGGTAAGCTTCCTTGAGATCTAAAGTTACCATCCAGTGATCTTTGCCCAGCAGAGGTAAAAGCTGTTGTAACGTCAACATCTTGAACTTGGGAATGTCCAAAACGTGTTGAGGAGAGATAAATCCAAAATTGGTCTCCACGTGTTCCCCTTTTTGGTACAAGGAACAGGCGAGAATAAAATCCTATGCCCCTCTCTGACACAGGGACTGGCTGAATGGCCCCTATGTGAAGTAACTGTAAAACTTGCTTGTGAGCCTCTTTTCTTTGTAGAGGAGGAACGTCTGGCATGCCTTTGAAAGGGGGCATTGTATGGAAATAAAATCTGTAACCGTGGTGAATGATATCCAACACCCATTTGTCTTGAGTAATTAAATCCCAATTTTCTTTGAAAAGAGACAGTCTTCCCCCCAAAGGAGCTGCCAGACGTGAATCTGCTGGCAGCTGACAAAACAGGTCATAGGGTCTGTTTACGAAAGGACTGACCCCTGCCCTCACCAGAAGTCTGAGCAGGTGAACTCCCTGTTCTAGGCCTAAAAGAACTTTGAGCCCTGCCCCTACCACGTCTAGACCTACCCCTAGACTGAGAATCATAAGCAGGATATGTCCACCCCTTAGCAGGCCAATTTCTACTAAACTTCGGTGGCTGCACCTGCAAAAAATCTTTAACAGTTTGCATAGACTTAGCTTTGTCCTCCATTTTCTTTAAAACAGCTTCCACAGGCGAACCAAACAACACATCAGACTGTAAAGAAGCATCCAAAATCCTTGCCTTAACATGCTCAGCTAAATTCTGATCCTTCAACCAGGCATGCCTGCGAAGAACAGAGCTGGTAGCAGCCACCCTCGAGGAGGCCTGTACAGCATCAAAACCACATTGCAAAGAATGCTTACCCACTTGTTCGGACACATGAACCAAATCCAGCAACTCTTTACACTCAATACCTTCCGCCAAAGCATCCACCTTAGATTTCAATTGTGAAAGAAGGTAATTCTGATATTTTAACATGTGAAACTGACAATTCAAAGCTCTCATGGCTAGAGTGGAAGAAGTATACACTTTCTTTCCCCACCTATCCAAAGCCCTCGCCTCTTTATCAGTGGGGATAGGATTTTTAACCTCAGAAGCTTTTACACCCTTAGGCCCCTGGGAAATAGTTTCTGGGTCCGCCCTAGGACTCTTAAACAAATATTTATGAGCTTCGGGCACCCTATAATACCTATCAGGCTTAACAGGAGCAGGAGGCAAAGAGTCAGGGTTCAGGGAAGCCTCTGCAAAAACATCTTCCACCACATTCAACACAGGAGGAATAGCTAAAGGCCTATGCTGGGGTAAAAACAAGAACTCCCTAAGCCTTTTCCTGGAGTCAGAGTAATCCTGGCCTTCCCATTTAAAGTGCTCCCTCATGGAATGCAAAGTCTCTGAAAATGAGAAATCCTCAGGTGGAGACGCTGTAGGAGTGGAATCATCCACATCAGAATCAGAATAGGTAGGATACTCCTGCAAATCTTCCACAGAAGATTCTGAAGCCTCAGAACACTGTTCAAAACTCTCAAACTCAGGTTCCACCCTAGGCCTCTTATCAGGCGGGGGCATAGAACCCCTAATCATAGTAATCAAATCTTCTGCCATCTTAAGCATATGTTTCTTAGGTACAGAACCTGAAATGGTAGGAGAAGCCCCCACTGAAGCTGAAGAAGGCCTACCTCTCATAGAAGTTTTGGCAACAGAAGGAGAGGCCCTAACTACCTTGGGAAGAGAGGAAAAACAGTCACCTGAGAAGCCCCCTCAGCCTGGCCTACCTCCTGAGAAGGCACATCCTGTAAGAGTATAGTTTCTGCCTGGGACTCCATGGAAACTCCTGGCAAAACCTCCGGCTCCACTGAGCCTTCCAAAGAACCGGCGTCCGGGACTGCCGGTTCCTCAACCCTAGGCTTCACTGTTTTATCCTTGCGCTTCTTGGAGCATCCGGCGGCATTTTATAATTGCAACGCTTCCCAAACACTAACCTGGCACAGTCTAACCTCCTCTTAATAGTGCGTTTGTTAAACCTAGCACAAGAGCGGCAACCAACAACGTCGTGCTCAGGCCCTAAACAAGGTATACACAAGGTATGATAATCCCTATGAGGTATCTGTTTCCCACAAGAAATACAGTTATTCACTTTTTCTGACATCCGGTAAAATACTGAGGCAAGAAAAACCAAAATGTTCCCCACGGGTACTTAGCCAACTCTGTTTCGGTCTGAAACTCCGGTTTGAAATATTTCAATGCGCCAACCTGCACTCGCAAAACTGCTTCTGCATCGGACCATGCGGCAAAAGACTGAGGATATGGCGTCGGTCATGCGCATTAGTACCCTGGCGTACTGACGTCAGTCTAATGCGCCCTGACCGACGTCAGCCTTATACTCTGGTATTCGGGCCGACTGGGACGCGGACTATACCCTATAGTCAGGACTGCAGCAATGGAAGACGAAGAACATCACAGTAACTAATATGTATGGAAAGAAATGCATGTTATAGCTGCATATCTCTTCAACGTTTAATGACAGATTTTTTTTTTCTCAGCAGTTGGATGAATTAGAGAGTGCATAACTTAGCTGTATTAGAAGATATGCTTTGGACCATCATCTATTCCGTGTCCTGATAAGAGGTTGCATATTAGTTTAATTGTACATGCGTACAATTCTGTAGAGTTCCGAAAGTAGTTATGATTGTAACTCAGGTTTCATAATTACCCGTATTGCTTGCGTGCAGGACACATACAAACTAATACTTTGTGGCAGAGTTTTTATGCAAACAATTAAGGGAAATTTTTGTATGTTAGGTTGTGTATACCATAAAACTCCCTGACCAAAGATTGTATGGGTTAAATTATTCATGCATGCACACATACACACAGATGCATATATATATATATATATATATATATATATATATATATATATATATATATATATATAGTCTATATTATGTATTCAAAGCTTCAAAATTTTGAACCTCATGTTCGACAACATATAAACGAAACTTGAAACCTTGAATATATAATAAAAAAAGTAAATGTTCTGAGCAGGGGGGCTGCACCCCCCCCTACTTAAATATACCAACTCAGAGACCGCACTTCAGTTCAGAAAAGGGAAATTTTCCCATTCTGCACATACGAAGCCATTACCTTTCACCTTCAAACTTTTCAAAGTTTGATCATATGGTGTCGACCAGATGACATTTGAACTTTAAAACATTCGGCAATTTAATAGGGACCCCATATATATATATATATATATATATATATATATATATATATATATATATATATATATATATATATATGTATATATATATGTATATATATATATATATATATATATATATATATATATATATATATATATATATATATATATATATTCCAAATCCAGTAGAGACCCAGGAAATGTAGATGAAAAAATCCCAAGAAGAAGGTAGCAACAACAGGAACAAAATGACACCAATAGTCGTCGAAATAATCACAAAATCAATTTAATACACACCAAAAACGTAAGCGCTTTCACGAAACAGAGTCCGCTTCCTCAGACGTTAACATTACTGAACAAACATCTCACATATATACAGCACTAAGTCATTGGGCTCATCAATCAATTAAAATCACCATAGTAACTAAACACATCAAAACAGGGTGTGTCTATAAACTCCTAAAACACAACACTACGAACTGTTTAAAACCAAGCCTTAAAATGAAATACTACATTATCAAAAGTGTAGAACAATAAAATACATAGTTGTAGAATATAACAAATAACAAAGCAGCACATGATACATCCACCTACTTCAACTTTCTAGCCTTAAGTACAGGTTTAAGGGGCACACTCTCATTAAGCCCACTCCCTCTGTATGCTCCTAACCTGAGTATCCATCTAACTTCCAAGCTTTCAGTGTTATTCTTGAGAACTCCCAACCTCATACTCTCCTTTTGGACCTTCAGTATTTGAAAACAAAAACTGTGTGTTGTTCCTGCACTTATTACATGCTTCGCTAGGGCACTACAATTCCTGCGGGTGTTTATACAATATATATGATCCCTTATTCGTTCTTTAAGGGTTCTATTAGTTTTTCCTACATAAAAGGAAAAACATTGTGTGCAGTAAGCCACATATACTAAGTTTTTAGTATCACAGGATCCAGTAGATCTCAATTCCCATAAGTACCCTGTGTCTGGATGTCTAAAAAATCTTGATTCATCAACATATTCACACTGGGCACAACAGCCACAGCGCTTAGTGTCCAAGTGCAGTAAGGTAGTCTCTTGTTTGTTTCTGTTGGGGTAACTTAGTTGTTGTTTTAATGATGTCTGGTTCCGATATACAAACTTTGGACTATTACCTACAACTTGTCTAGTAAAATCATCTACTAATAGAATATGCCAATTCTGTATGATCAAATTCTCTACTACTTGTGTATTAGTACTATATGGAAGTACTATGGACAAATACGAAGAGTTCATCTTGTTCATTTCTCTTCTAGTGGTCCTAGCTGAATAATATGGCTTTGCTCGATCCGTTCTCTCACTACGAACTTTATCAAAGTTTCTGTTTATCTCAGATAATTTATACCCTCTATTCATCAGGTCATCTTTTAACCTATCTAGCCCGTCACTCAGTAGTGACTCATTACAGCATAATCTGGAGACCCTCATGGCCTGTCCCCTCACAATGTTCCTAAAAACTTATGGATTATGCATGCTATTTCTATGCAGAAGTGATGGTTTATAGCATGGTTTCCTGTATATTTGGGTTTGACAAACCTGATTATCAACATAAACTTTAACATCCAGGTAGTCGATACTGGTATGGGAGACATTGATGGTAAATTTTAAAAAAGCACTGGAATCATTGATATACTCATGGAACCTATGTAACGCATCCTCCTCTCATCTCCACAGGAGAAAGAGGTCATCCACAAATCTCCTGTAAAATATAATGTATGGATTATCCATTACATGCTCAAATTCCCATGCCACCATGACTAGGTTGGCATAGGAGTTGGCGCAGCTCGTACCCATCGCCACCCCTGTGTTTTGTTTATAACACTTGTCCTGGAATAAGAAAATGTTATTCTCCAGGACCATTTCCATCAACATACACAGAAAATCTACCTTACGTACATCCATGGTATCATCCTTCAACATCACTGTTCTTACCATATCCATAACCTTATCATTGGGTATGCTTGTAAAAAGGGCCACCACATCTAGAGTAACAAATAAAACATGATCTAGCTGAAAATCATCAGTATGGGTAGACTCAAACAAATCGACCAGAAACTGTTGAGTATCTTGTAATACATGACTGTACTTAACAAGTAATCGCTTGAGCTCTTTCTCCAAAGGGAGGTCCAGTTGTAGTGATGGACTCTTCTTATTATAAACAAACTATGTTTGAAATGTTAGATGATACAGCTTATTTAGAAGTATCTTCTGATATTGTGACTAACATTCAATGGCATGTAAATGTTACTTTACAAGAGTGTGTACGTTTAGGTCTCATGACAGATGAGTTATTTAGATTTTGCACAGTTGAACATCCACTTATCCCATGCCTGCATGGACTTCCTAAAATACATAAGGATCCTATAACACCCATGTTTAGAGCGATCGTAGCGGGGGCAGGCTGGCTCACTGAGCCAATTTCATTATATTTGGAGAAAGAGCTCAAGAGATTTGTGGACAACCTATTTCTCCTGTGGACAGGAGAGGAGGCTACGTTACAAAGGTTCCATGAGTATATCAATGATTCCAATGCTTTTGTAAAATTTACCATCAATGTCTCCCATACCAGTATCGACTACCTGGATGTTAAAGTTTATGTTGATAATCAGGTTTGTCAAACCCAAATATACAGGAAACCATGCTATAAACCATCATTTCTGCATAGAAATAGCATGCATAATCCATCAGTTTTTAGGAACATTGTGAGGGGACAGGCCATGAGGGTCTCCAGATTATGCTGTAATGAGTCACTACTGAGTGACGGGCTGGATAGGTTAAAAGATGACCTGATGAATAGAGGGTATGAATTATCTGAGATAAACAGAAACTTTGATAAAGTTTGTAGTGAGAGAACGGATCGAGCAAAGCCATATTATTCAGCTAGGACCACTAGAAGAGAAATGAACAAGATGAACACTTTGTATTTGTCCATAGTACTTCCATATAGTACTAATACACAAGTAGTAGAGAATCTGATCATACAGAATTGGCATATTCTATTAGTAGATGATTTTACTAGACAAGTTGTAGGTAATAGTCCAAAGTTTGTATATTGGAACCAGACATCCTTAAAACAACAACTAAGTTACCCCAACCGAAACAAACAAGAGACTACCTTACCGCACTTGGGCACTAAGTGCTGTGGCCGTTGTGCCCAGTGTGAATATGTTGATGAATCAAGATTTTTTAGACATCCAGACAGGGTACTTATGGGATTTGAGATGTACTGGATCCTGTGATACTAAAAACTTAGTATATGTGGCTTACTGCACACAATGTTTTTCCTTTTATGTAGGAAAAACTAATAGAACCCTTAAAGAATGAATAAGGGATCATATATATTGTATAAACACCCGCAGGGATTGTAGTGCCCTAGCGAAGCATGTAATAAGTGCAGGAACAATGCACAGTTTTTGTTTTCAAATATTGCAGGTCCAAAAGGAGAGTATGAGGTTGGGAGATCTCAAGAATAACACTGAAAAAGTACAGTTTTGTACCTACCATAAATGTAGATGTTCGAGTGCTAATACAGCTGCAGTAATCACAGATGGGTTCTCTGCCGTCAGGCGAGTCCTCGGTCGGCCGAATTCCAAAGTCTAGGTCCGGCGTCGGTTGTTGTCGCTTTCTTTCCTGACGTCAGTGCGACAGGGGTATATAAGACACAGCCAACGCCATTTTCTTCAGTCTTTCTTGCCCCAGATGTCAGGTGCCCCCAGAAGGAAGGCAATACATAAATTATATATATAATCATGCAATGCAGTAAAATCAATAATCAGTAGTTGCAAGCAAATACACCATAGAAGGATAACCCAATCAGGTTGTATGAGGAGGTGTTAGCCACTAGGCCTTTACCAAGAGGGGAAGGAGGGAGGGAAACCTGTACTGCAGCTGTATTAGCACTCGAACATCTACATTTATGGTAGGTACAAAACTGTACTATGTTCATCGTGCATACAGCTGCAGTAATCACAGATGGGTAGAATCCCAAAGCTACAGACAGGGTGGTAGGCACTAGGTGGAACTGGGCTGAGCCAGAATGCCCTGCAATACAGCAGTGGCAAAGCCTGCTCTAGTTTTGGAATATAAAGGCAGGTGGTAGTGTTTTGTGAAGGTATGCACAGAACTCCAAGTGGCTGCCTCCAAAATATCTTTGGTAGGAACTCCTCTGAGGAAGGCTGTAGAGGTAGCTGTGGCCCTGGTGGAGTGGGATCTGATGCCTGTAGGGACAGATTTTCCATGATAGGAGTAACAAAACCGTATGCAGTGGCCTATCCATTTTGAAATTGTCTGTTTGGTAACTGGCTTCCCTTGAGCTCCTACAGCATAGGACACAAAGAGTTGTTCTGATTTCCTGAAAGGCTTTGTTCTGTCCAAATAATAACATAGCTGTCTATGGATGTCTAAGGAGTGTAGCAGCCTTTCCCCTTTGTTTTGAGGATTGGGGTAAAAGGTAGGTAAGTGTATGGCTTGATTTAAAGCTACCCTGGATACCACTTCAGGCATAAATGATGGGTTGGTTCGAAGGGAAACCCTATCCTGATGGAAGATGAGAAAAGGCTGCACAGCCATGAGGGCCTGTAGTTCCGAAACTCTATGAGCTGAGGTAATGGCCAGAAGGAAAGCTGTTTTCCAGGACAAGTATTGCAAATCTGTTGAGGCAGCTGGTTCGAAGGGAGGCAATGTTAATTTTTCTAGAATGTAATTAAGATCCCAGGCTGGTATTGGTTGTTTCCTTGGTGGTCTTATATTCTTAGCCCCTCTGAGGAACTGTCTTAAGAGTGGGTGAGAGAATAAGGGTGGATCCGTGTTGAATTCTGCAGAAATGGCTGAGGCATGGATTTTTATGGAGGAAAATGAAAGTCCACTGTTCAGCAGCTCAGCTAGATACTGTAATACCTGAGGCAAATTCAGTTTTCTAGGGTCCTGGCCTTTTTTCTCATTCCAAGAGCAAAACTGTTTCCATTTTGTGGCGTAAGCCTTTCTAGTAGATGGCCTTCTGGCCTCCAAAATTACATCCTGCACCTCTTTGGGGAGTAGGGTCTGTTGTGGTGTTAAGGAATTTTCCATGCAGCGAGATTGTTTTCAGCTGACTGTGAAGAGTTTTGTAGCTGTGCTGAGTCAGCAGAAGAGGCATTAGAGGTAGGGACCAGGGAGGAGTATGTGTTAGGCTCCTCAGGAGTGGGTACCAGTGTTGTCTTGGCCAGTTTGGAGCAATCAGTATCATCTTCGGTCTGTCTAATCTTGCTTTCAAGAGCACCTTGGGCAGAAGAGGCAGAGGCGGGAAAGCGTAAACTGTCCATGCTGTCCAACTGAATGAAAGGGCGTCCACTCTCCAGGCCTTTGGGTGAAAGGTCCTTGAACAAAACTTTTCCAATTGATGATTCCTGTGGGAGGCGAAGAGATCTATGTCTGGCCTCCCCCACGCTTGGATTATCTTTGTAAACACTTGGGGATGCAACTTCCATTCGTGTGGATCTGTCATATTTCTGCTTAGATTGTCTGCCAGTGTGTTTTGTAAACCTGGCAAGTACTGTGCTTGAAGTTCGATTTGCCATTCCAGAGCCAAGTTCCAAAGTGTCATGGCTAGTCTGCACAGAGGGTATGAATGTGTTCCTCCTTGTTTGTTTATGTACCACATTACTGTGGTGTTGTCTGTTCTCATCAATAATTGTCCTGGATGCAGCAAGTCCTTGAAAGCTGTAATTGCATTCATCACTGCTAGCATTTCTTTTTGATTGATGTGAAGGTGCTTTTCCTTTTGGGACCATTTGCCCTGAATGCACCTGTCTGTCAAGTGTGCCCCCCAGGCGTAATCTGAGGCCAATGTTGTGATGACTTGATTTGCTTGAGGCTTGCAGAATGGGAGACCTGTGTTTGTTTGACATGCTTGGGCCCACCATAGAAATTCCTTTTGCAAACATGGAATTATTGGTATTATTGTTTCCAAACTGTGGCTGTGCTGAGACCAAAGGTTTTTTAGGTACCATTGAAGTTGCCTCATATGTAACTTTGCACACTGGATTAAAAGAATGCAAGATGCCATGAAGCCCAGAGCCTGCAGGATTTTCCTTGCAGTAAGCCTGGTACAATTTGCTAGTATTTTGAAGTACTGAGTTAGTTGCCCCTGTTTTTTTGGCGTAAGATAGGCCATCTGGGTGTTTGTGTCCAAGTTGGCACCCAGGAAAGTTATTTTCTGAGATGGTGTTAGCCTGGATTTCTCTTTGTTGATTGTGTATCCCAGAGAATGCAGTAACTGTGTTACATAAGCCAGATGTTCCAGAAGTATGTGCTTGCTGTCCGCTTGGATCAGGCAGTCATCCAAATAAGGGTAAATTTGTATCCCTTGAAGTCTGCAGTAGGCAATTACTGATGCCAGGCATTTCGTGAATACTCTGGGTGCAGTAGATAAGCCAAAGGGCAATGCAGAGAATTGATAGTGTATTGAACCTGCAAGAAATCTGAGGTATCTTCTGCAGCTTTGTCTGATTGGGACATGCAGGTATGCCTCCTTGAGGTCCAATGTTACCAGCCAAAACTCCTTGCCCAGCATGGGAAGAAGCTGCTGTAATGTGAGCATCTTGAATTTTGGTACGAGTAAGAATGTATTTAGGATGGATAAGTCCAAAATGGGTCTCCAGTCGGATCCTTTCCTTGGTACCAGAAAAAGCCTGGAATAAAAACCTTGACCTTGCTCGTGAGTAGGTACCTCTTGAATAGCTTTCATATCTATGAGCTTTGAAATTTGTAGTTGTGCCTCTGCCCTTTGGTTGTGTGGCAGGTTTGGCATGCCTCTCATTTTTGGAAGAGTGTGAAAATGAAATCTGTAGCCTCTGTTTATAACGTCCAGGATCCATTTGTCTGTTGTGACTATATGCCAATAATACCAGCTTTCCTCCCAAGGGTGCTGCCAGCTGAGACTTGCTTGGCATGGAAAGGAGGAAGTCATTGGGTTTGTTTTCTGTATTGTTGTGCACTGTCTTCGCCACCTCTTGGTGCTGGAGATTGCCATTGCCTGCCTCTGTGTGATCCTTGTGATTGTCCTCTGCCCCTTGTGCGCCTGTATCTACCTCTTTGGGGCTTGTCCGTGGCTGGAAAGGACCAGTTTTTAGAAGGCCAATTTCTGCTAAAACGTGGTGGTTGAACCTGTAGAAAAGCTTTGACAGTTTGCATAGATTTGGCTTTTTCTTCCATTTTCCGTAGTATCTCCTCAGCATTAGTACCAAATAACACATCCTTTTGTAAAGGAGCATCTAATAATTTAGCTTTCACATGATCAGGCAAGATTTGTTCCCTGAGCCAGGCATGTCTACGAATGACTGATCCTGTAACAGCAGCTCTACTTGAGACCTCTAGGGCATCATAGCCACATTGTAAGGTGTGTTTACCCACTTGTTCTGCACTATGCAGCATATCCTGCAACTCCTTTAAGTCTAGTTGTTCAGGTTGAGACATTTCATTTCTTAATTGTGATAACAGAAACTGCTGATATTTAAGCATATGAAACTGATAATTTAAGGCCCTCATGGCTAGGGTGGCCGAGGTATATACCTTTTTTCCCCACCTTTCTAAGGATCTTGACTCTCTTTTGGAAGGTAGTGGATTCTTAGCAGTAGAGGCCTTCATTCCCTTGGGGCCTTGAGAAATGGTTTCAGGGTCAGCATTATGGCTTTTGTAAAGAAATTGGTGAGAGTTAGGAACTCTGTAGTACCTATCAGGCTTGACTGGGGCAGGAGGCAGGGAATCCGGATTAAGGCAAGCCTCCGAATAAACATCATCAAGTATGTCCAAGACAGGAGGTATCGCCAGAGGCCTGTGTTGAGGTAACAAAAGAAATTCTCTAAATCTTTTCTTGGAATCAGAAAAGTCTTGACCTTCCCAATGGAAGTGTTCCCTCAAGGTGTGCAAGGTTTCCCCAAAAGAAAAATCCTCAGGAGGAGATACAGAAGGAATGGACTGCTCTGCATCAGAATCTTCAAAAGGGGAGTAAGAGTGTTCCTCTACATCAGAATGTTCTGTAAAAATGGAGCCCTGATCAGAAGAGGGAGAATCTTCCTCCACTCTGGGTCTCTTGTCTGGAGGGGGTTGGGAACCCCTGATAAGAGTAATTAAATCTTCAGCCATTTTAAGCATCTGTTTTTTAGGCATGGGGCCTGGAGATGGGCCCTGTGCAACAGGCCTCTTGGGATGCCTGGCTGATTTGGACTTAGTAAAGACCTTAATGGAAAAGGAAGATGAGGGTCTAAAGACATCATGGGTGGAAGTGGACCTGTCCACATTAGGAGGCTCAACGCTCACAGTGGCTTCGGTGGTTGTAGTCTGGGTCTGGGCCGAGGTACCTGCAGTCTTGGTTACAGAAGACACCACCAAAGAAGTGTCGTCGGTAGTCAGGGACTGCATAGGCGTCTCGCTGAGAACCGGACCACGTGTAGCCGGCTTTGGCGTGGTGTCGGTGGGGACCGCAGACCTCGCGTGTCGGTCCTTGTCCTTGTGTTTTTTGGACAAAACGGTAGTCGGAGTCTCCGACGACATTTTATAATCAAAGGCTGTACCTAAAAAGTGTTGGGCGAACTCCGCCCGATGCTTAATAGTGCGTTTATTGAAAGTAGCGCAAAAGCGACAGCCCGAGACGTTGTGGTCTGGGCCTGAACAAGATATTCAGAGGGAATGGAAATCCTTATGCGGTATTTGCTTCCCACAAGAAATACAATTGTTAACTTTTTCTGACATCGGTCTGAGGCAAGAAAAGTTTCCCCAATGGGGTACTTAGCTTTAATGAAGACTTCGGTTTCCAATTTTTCGTAAATTCAGGAGCTGGCTGACCGGCACTTGCGAACTGCTTCTGCTTCGGGCACCGTGCGGCAAAAAAGACTGAAGAAAATGGCGTTGGCTGTGTCTTATATACCCCTGTCGCACTGATGTCAGGAAAGAAAGCGACAACAACCGACGCCGGACCTAGACTTTGGAATTTGGCCAACCGAGGACCCACCTGACGGCAGAGAACCCATCTGTGATTACTGCAGCAGTATGCATGATGAACATCTTGGAAGTTAGATGGATACTCAGGTTAGGAGCACACAGAGGGAGTGGGCTTAATGAGATTGTGCCCCTTAAACCTGTACTTAAGGCTAGAAAGTTGAGGTAGGTGGATGTATCATGTGCTGCTTTGTTATTTGTTATATTCTACAACTATGTATTTTATTGTTCTATACTTTTGATAATGTAGTATTTCATTTTAAGGCTTGGTTTTAAACAGCTCTTAGTGTTGTGTTTTAGGAGTTTATAGGCACACCCTGTTTTAATGTGTTTAGTTACTACTGTGATTTTAATTGATTGATGAGCCCAGTGACTTAGTGCTGTATATATGTGAGATGTTTGTTCAGTAATGTTAACGTCTGAGGAAGCGGACTCTGTTCCATGAAAGCGCTTACGTTTTTGGTGTGTATTAAATTGATTTCGTGATTATTTCGATGACTATTGGTGTCATTTTGTTCCTGTTGTTGCTACCTTCTTCTTGGGATTTTTTTCATCTATATATATATATATATATATATATATATATATATATATATATATATATACACACACACACACACACACACACACACACACACACACACACACAAGGGGGTGCTGAAAAGTTCTAAGCCTGACCAGCTTTCTAAATTCTGTGTTATTTTGCCTCTGTAGCTGAAAAGAGTTTTATTTCATCTTGTAAAATGCCAATCTGCAGAATCATAATGCTATGATGTTCTTCATTCCACATTGCTGCAGTCCTAACCATTGGGTGTAGTCCGCTGTCCAGTCGGCCCGAATACCAAAGTATATGGCTGACGTCGGTCAAGGCGCATTAGACTGATGTCAGGACGTCAGGGTACTAATGCGCATGACCGACGTCATATCCTCAGTCTTTTTTGCCGCATGGTCCGATGCAGAAGCAGTTTTGCGAGTGCAGGTTGGCGTTCTGAAATTTTCTGAAGTCGGAGTTTCAGACCGAATCAAAGTTGGCTAAGTACCCGTTAGAACATTTTGGTTTTTCTTGCCTCAGTATTTAACCGGATGTCAGAAAAAGTGAATAACTGTATTTCTTGTGGGAAACAGATACCTCATAGGGATTATCATACTTTGTGTATACCTTGCTTAGGGCCTGAGCACGTTGTTGGATGCCTCTTGTGCTAGATTTAACAAACGCACTATTAAGAGAAGGTTAGACTGTGCCAGGTTAGTGTTTGGGAAGCGTTGTAACTATAAAATGCCGTCGGATGCTCCGACGCCCGCTTTCAAAAGCGCAAGGACAAAGCAGCTAAGTTTAGAGTTGAAGAACCGGCAGTCCCGGACGTCGGTTCTTTAGAAGGCTCAGTGGAGCCAGAGGTTTTGCCAGGAGTTTCTTTGGAGTCTCAGGCAGAGACTTTACTGTTACAGGATGTGCCCTCTCAGGAGGTAGGCCAGGCTGAGGGGCTTCTCAGGTAGCTGTTCTTCCTCTATTCCTAAGGTGGTTAGAGCCTCTCCTTCTGTTTCCAAGACTTCTTTGAGGGTAGGCCAAGTTTAGCTTCAGTGGGGGCTTCTCCTAGCACTTCAGGTTCTGTGCCTAAGAAACATATGCTTAAAATGGCAGAGGATTTGATTACTATGATTAGAGGTTCTATGCCCTCCTGATAAGAGGCCTAGGGTGGAGCCTGAGTTTGAGAGTTTTGAACAGTGTTCTGAGGCTTCTGAGTCTTCGTTGAAGACGTGCAGGAGTATCCTCCTTATTCTGATTCTGATGTGGATGATTCCACTCCTTCAGCTTCTCCTCCTGAGGATTTCTCATTTTCAGAGACTCTGCATTCCATGAGGGAGCATTTTAAATGTGAAGGCCAAGATTTCTCTGATTCCAGGAAGAGGCTTAGGGAATTCTTGTTTTACCCCAGCATAGGCCCTTAGCTATACCTCCTGTGTTGAATGTGGTGGAAGATGTATATGGAGAGGCTTCCTGAACCCTGATTCTTTGCCTCCTGCCCCTGTTAAACCTGATAGGTACTATAGGGTGCCTGAAGCTCATAAGTATCTTTTAAGAGTCCTAGGGCAGACCCGAAACTGTTTCTCAGGGGCCTAAAGGTGTTAAGGCCTCTGTTGTTAAAAATCCTGTTCCCACTGATAAAGAGGCAAGGGCTTTGGATAGATGGGGAAAGAAAGTGTATACTTCTTCCACTTTAGCCATGAGGGCGTTGAATTGTCAGTTTCACATGCTAAAATATCAAAATTATCTCCTTACACAATTGAAATCTAAGGTGGATGCTCTGGCGGAAGGTATTGAATGTAAAGAGTTGCATGATTTAGTTCATGTGTCTGAACAAGTGGGTAAGCATTCTTTGCAATGTGGTTTTGATGCTGTGCAGGCCTCCTCGAGGGTGGCTGCCACTGGTTCTGTTCTTCGCAGGCACGCCTGGTTGAGGGATCAGAATTTAGCTGAGCATGTTAAGACAAGGATTTTAGATGCTCCTTTACAGTCTGATGTGTTGTTTGGTTCGCCTGTGGAAGCAGTTTTAAAGAAAATGGAGGACAAGGCTAAGTCTATGCAGACTGTTAAAGATTTTTTGCAGGTGCAACCTCCAAAGTTTAGCAGAAATTGGCCTACTAAGGGATGGACATATCCTGCTTATGATTCCCAGTCTAGGGGTAGGTCTAGACGGGTAGGGGCAGAGCTCAAGGTTCTTTTAGGCCTAGAACAGGGAGTTCTCCTGCTCAGACTTCTGGTGAGGGCAGGGGTCAGTCCTTTAACAGACCCAATGACCTGCCTTTTCGGCTGCCAGTACATTCTCGCCTGGCAGCTCCTTTGGGAGGAAGGCTGTCTCTTTTCAAAGAAAATTGGGATTTAATTACTCAAGACAGATGGGTTTTGGATATCATTCACCACGGTTACAGGTTTTATTTCCATACCTTGCCCCCTTTCAAAGGCATGCCAGACGTTCCTCCTCCACAAAGAAAAGAGGCTCACAAGCAAATTTCTCTGTTACTCCAAATAGGGGCCATTCAGCCAGTCCCTGTACCAGAAAGAGGCCTAGGATTTTATTCTCGCCTGTTCCTAGTACCAAAGAAGGGGAACACGTGGAGACCAATTTTGGATTTATCTATCCTCAACACTTATCTGGACATTCCCAAGTTCAAAATGTTGACGTTACAACAGCTTTTACCTCTGCTGGGCAAAGATCACTGGATGGTAACTTTAGATCTCAAGGAAGCTTACCTTCATGTGCCTATAAGACTAAGTTGCAGAAAGTATCTGCGCTGGAAATTCTCATTATCAGTTCTCTGCATTGCCCTTTGGCTTATCTACTGCCCAGAGTATTCACAAAGGTTCTGGCTCCAGTGATAGCTTACTTCAGGCTAAAAGGAATTCAAATCTATCCTTATTTGGACGACTGCCTGATTCTGGCTCAAGAAAAGGAAGACCTTCTACAGCATTTGGAATATGTCATAGCAGTGCTAAGATGCCTAGGGTATTCTGTGAACGAAATAAAGTCCAGTCTAGTACCCTCTCAAGACATGTGCTTTCTGGGTGTGAGACTGAATACAGCAGCCCAGATGGCCTTTTAACCCCGGACAAACAAAAGAATCTTTCCAGTTATTTCCACCAACTATCTCTTCAGTCCGGGCTGACTGCAAGGACAGTCCTTCAAGCCTTAGGGTTCATGGCATCTTGTATTCTGGTGCTTCCCAATGCCAAACTGCATATGAGGAAGCTGCAATGGTATCTCAAAATATGGACACAGCACTGCCAGGATTTGGACACTGTCATTCAAATAATACCTTGCATCAAAAAGAATTTTGTGGTGGGCTCAGGAATGTCACCTAAACAAGGGACTCTCTGTGACCCGGCCAGAGGCGAGTCAGATTTTAACGACAGATGCCTCGGACATTGCTTGGGAGCTCATCTAAATGGAAAGTGGATACAAGACAAGTGGCCTGCCAGACTACTGCATCTACATATCAACATGAAGGAGATGTTAGCAGTCCAGTTTGCATTAATGGCTTTCAAGGAGTTGCTGCTTCCGGGGCAGGTGTTGATTCTAACAGACAACACAACTGTCATGTGGTAGATCAACAAACAGGGGGAACACATTCTTATCCTCTATGCAGGCAAGCAATGATTTTATGGGAGACAGCTCAGCTTGCAACTAACTCTTCAGGCAAGGTTTCTGCCGAGCACAGAACTCCTTAGCAGATGTGTTAAGCAGACAAATCATGGATCCCCACGAGTGGAAACTGGATCTTCATGTATTTCAGAAATTGACAGTGTCATGGGGAACTCCAGACATAGATCTGTTCGCTTCCCCACTAAACCACCAGCTGCCAAAGTTTTGCACAAAGGGGTTTCATCACACAGCTTGGAAAGTGGATGCTCTTTCTTTCAGTTGGAAAAATCTTCATGTGTATGCCTTTCCACCTCTACCTCTTCTCCCAAAGGTGCTCCTAAAGGTCAGACAAGACAAGCCAAGGATGATTTTAATAGCTCCAGATTGGCCTCGGCAACACTGGTACCCACTACTAAGGAGTCTGGTAAGGAAGCCTCCATGGCCTTTACCTTTGATTCCACACCTGTTATCTCAGAAGGACGGTCACCTGCTCAATGTCAAACTTCACTCTCTTCATCTAACAGCCTGGCATATTCTGTTTTGAAACACAGCAGGTCTCAACTTCCTCAACAAGTTTTAAATGTGATTATGGAAGCCAGAAGACCTAGTACAAGGAAAGTGTACGCAGAAAAATGGAAGAGATTTTTATTTTGGAGTGCAGCAAAGAATTTGGAGATTTCTGAGCCTAATTTGAGTGTGGCTTTTCAATATCTTACTGGGTTATTGGACAAAGGTTTGTCCTTCTCTTCCATTAAGATTCATGCTGCAACAATTTCAGCTCACTATGATTGTGACCCACCATTGTTTTCATCCTTTGTTCAAGCAGTTTCTTAGAGGGGCAAAGAATATAAGACCCCCACGAGAGCTCCTACTCCTGCTTGGGATCTCAATTTTGTGTTGGAAAACTTACTCTACAACCTTTGAGCCTGCTACTGCTGAATTGAAATACTTGTCTTGGAAGACTGCTTTTTTGTTGGCTATTACTTCTGCAAGAAGGGTTTCTGAGTTGCAGGCCCTTATGGCAGTAGAGCCCTTTTTGATTTTCCATAAGGATAGGGTATCATTACGTACTAATCCTTCCTTTATGCCTAAGGTGGTTTCTAGTGTGGCTTTAAACCAAACTATTCATTTGCCTACTTTCTATGCAGATCCCCAAAATAAGGGAGAAAAGATTTTGCACACTTTGGATGTACATAGGCAGTTACGTTATTATTTAAGCAGGACTAAGAATTTCAGGCAGTCTCAGCAGTTGTTTGTTTCTTTTGCTTTGAGTTCTCAGGGCAAGCCTGTGTCTAAGCAAACTATTTCTAAGTGGATTGGGTTTTGCATTTCATTTTGTTATTCCCATCATGGCAAGGAGATTCCAGCTGGGATTAGGCCTCATTCCACTAGGGCTACTGCCACTTCAACAGCATTTCTAAGGGGGGTGGCAACTAAGGATATTTTGGAGGCAGCTACTTGGAGTTCAGTGCATACTTTCTCTAAGCATTACCACCTTCCTCTCTACTCTAAATCTAGGGCTGGTTTTGCCACAGCTATTTTGCAAGGCATGTTGACAGCTCCTGCTTCCTTATGATTTGCCAGCCTCCCTTACCTCTGCTTTGGGATTCTACCCAATGGTTAGGACTGCAGCAATGTGGAATGAAGAACATAGTACAGTTTTGTACCTACCATAAATGTAGATGTTCGAGGATCCACATTGCTGCAGTCCAATTTACCCTCCCTCCTTCCCCTCTGTGTTTAGGGGTGGTGGTGTGGGTTAGGCTATATTCTTGTAAATTTGTATATATTGTATATATGTTTGGTGCAGGGTTTTTGGTGTTTTGGTTTGGGCCTTGTCTTTTTAGGGTCTTCTGACATCTGGGGCAAGAAAAGACTGAGGATATGACGTCGGTCATGCGCATTAGTACCCTGACGTCCTGACATCAGTCTAATGCGCCTTGACCGACGTCAGCCATATACTTTGTTATTCGGGCCGACTGGACAGCGGACTACACCCAATGGTTAGGACTGCAGCAATGTGGATCCTCGAACATCTACATTTATGGTAGGTACAAAACTGTACTTTTTGATATTGTTTCAGAGCACTGATTGAACCATAATCCAAAAAAAAAACACCTACTACACTTTTTCAGAGACAAAAAAAAAAAAAAAAAAACAGGTGTGGTAGGTTTTTTTTTTTTTTTTGATTATTGTTTTATATACTACCATCAGTGTGGGTTGATTTTTGTTATTGATTGATCCATGCCAACGAAAACTATGCAGTTTTCAAGTATGGAACTCTGAGCTATCATGAAGTTCCTATTCCTGCAGAAGAAATCTCCAAAGGAAATCCATGAATGTATGATGCAAATATTGAACGACAAGTGCCCTTGTTACTCAGCTGTAAAGAAGTGGTGTGGAGATTTCGAGACCGAAGATACAGCAAAGTCTGGGAGGCCTCAGACAGTGTCATCTCCTGAAATTGTTGACCATGTCTAGGACCTGATTTTGGCAAATTGGCGAATATCAGCTAAAACAATTGCTGAGACACTACAGCTATCTAGGGAACATGCAGGGTTCATAATCCATGAGCAGATGGGTATGCAGAAGCTGTCTGCCAAGTGGGTGCCCAAATGTTTGAGTGTCGACGAGAAAAGATGTCGAGTGGACACTTCCAAGTTGATTTTGTGGTATTTTCATAGAGCTGGTACCAACTTTTTGGAATGACTAGATACTGTTCATGAAACATGGTTACACCACTATGATCCTGAGATCAAACAACAGTCCATGCAATGGCGTCAATCAGGTTCAACAAGCCCAAAGAAGTTCAAGACCCAAAAGTCAGCAGGAAAGGTCATAGTCCCAGTGTTTTGGGATCAGGAAGGTGTTGTAATGATTGACTATCTTCCAAGGGGCCAAATAGTTAATGCAGAATACTACTGCAACTTGCTGCACTAATTAATGGAGGCATTGAAAGAAAAAAGGAGAGGGAAGCTGTGGAAAGGAGTCCTCTTTTTGCAAGACAATGCTCCTGTTCACAAGGTTGGCAAAACAATAGATGTTTTGAGGAAACTGGGGTTTGAACAGATAGATTAGCCACCCTACTCATCAGATCTTGCTCTATTTTCTGTTTCCAAACCTTAAAAAGAGTTTAAAAGGGCAGCAATTTTCGAGGGATTTGGAGGTGATTGCAGCAGCAGAGCAGTAATTCAACGACCAGACTTCACACTTTTTTTGCAAGGTTGCAGAAACTTCAGACATGATATGCCAAGTGTGTTGAACGTTTTGGAGAATATGTTGAATAACTTGTAAGTTTCATAGCTCCATGTCATTTCCTTCTTGGTTGGGCTTAGAACTTTTCAGCTCCCCCGTATGTCTGCTTTAACGTTTACACAGTTTGAAAATTTCTAAAATTTACTAGGATACTTTGTAAGTCATAGTTGTATGTATTATATATAGTTTGGTAGACACTTGAAGGAGCAGTTTATATTTAAACCCTCATATAGGCATTTTTGAATAATTCTCTACCTGATTATGACTACGATATTATAATTAAGTTTTCACAGCCCTTTTCTGATCTGACTTCTTGTTAATTATCAGTTTACTGTGCTGTTTGGTGGGGTTGTAGATAATCATAGATTTGAGATAGATTTTTTTAAAATACACCTTTATTGAATAATCACTTGTGACATAGGCAATCTTATATTTATATAAAAGTAATCAGACTGTATTAAGTTCACATTCACAAACATTATACTTCACATATATTGCTGTATATCATATAACCTAAGCAACATTACATAAATTATTCAATTCCTGCCCATTTTTTAAACAAGAAACATCTTTATTAAAACATCATTTATGGCATAGAGAATCATATATTTATATAAATGAAATCAAATGACAATGACACAATCTTAGTTGCAAGCATTTTACATCACACACCTTATTGGCACACTCCCAGTTGCAAACATTATACATCACTTGTAATCTACACAATCATTTTCAGTCTCACATTACATAGCTCATTTAAGTCCTGCCATCTTTCAAACCTCATTCCTCCCCTGTATGTATTGTTCCCACAATTACCATTTTTTTTGCTATGTAGTTTGCTCTTACCCTTTTCTAAAGCTCTCAATTCCAGTTGTTTTATCTCTGTTACTGTATTCACCACTTCCAGTGTAATTGGTATAGATTTTGGTTTCCAGTTTCTAGTAATTGCTTTTTTGGCAGTCACCATAATTAGACACAGCAAGGCCTTATCATGTCTAGGCAATTCCAATTCTATATCATAGCTCTGAAAATTCATATGCCTCGTCACACCAATATGCCCACCCAGCATCTCCAACAGTGCATTCCGCAGGGAACCCTTAAAGACCACCACCTCACTGCACTCACAGAGAATAGGTTCACAATTACCTCTTTTTTCCCTGTCAGGCCTCCAATGTTTGTTGTCTACCTGAGGAAAAATTCTCTGTAGTCTACTTGGGGTATAAAAATATCTATGTAAACATTTCCAAGCAAAAATCCTCAATCGTCTAGATTTTGTTGCATATTTGGGAGACATACATATATCCTCCCAGTGTTTATTTGTGAATTGCTTATCCAATCTCACTTTCCAATCTTTTCTAACCTCCTCTGATTCATTCTTATAGTTATCATGGAATATTTTATATGCTCTAGAAATTATTCTTTTTTTAATGGCAGCTTCTGTTCTAGATTATGCTAAAAACTCTTATCAGTGCTGGTCTTTCATTCAGGATCCTCCTATTTCTTTCTCTTTGCCTGTACTCTGATATCAATCCTTGATAGGGAAGGCAATCTCTAATCTACAGTCCAAATAAATTATTGACATCTTCCCATTCTGTCATCTTTCCCTCTCTAGTTATTTGCTCCCAATACTTTGGTTCCTTTTCCAGTTTTTTTCAATAAATTCCACCCCCCTCTTGCCTATTGTCTATATTCATAATTGTTGTCATCCCTATGGGGAGAATCTCCTTTCTCCATTCCCGTGTTGGCTTAGTTCTTATGATACTTTCTGATACTTTATAGATATAATATTCTGTATGATTATTATCATTCTCCTTAAAGGGCTGCATCCAAAATCCCAGTCTCTCCTAGTTTCTTGAGCCCCCACCCCCATTTCATCATCATCCCTTTCCACTTTGAATTATAGGTTTCTGCTTGTGCTATGTATAAGAGTCTTAACTGTGTAGCTCTTAAGTATTCTTTCAAATCATGTAATCCTAATCTGCCCTGTTCTACTTGAAGAATCAGCTTTTCCCACTTGACTCTTGCCCCTCACAGATAAAGTTCTTCAGCTCCTTATTAATTGCTATCCTAAACTTCTCCTCTGGTTGATAAAAATATGCCTGACCTATGTATAAGACTAATGGGACTAAAAACATTTTAAATGCTTGTATCTTACTATCTATATTCATATAACAAAGCTTCCATTTTCTCAGTTATTGCATTATCTTTTGTTTAGTCTCTTCCCGCATATCTTTAGCTGCTACAGCAGAATAATTTTTAATTCATACTCCTATATATGGATATTGCTGAACTAATTCATATGTGAGTACATAAATTCATAAATTTACCTCTCTTGCCTTTGTTTCAGCTTCATTAAATTTGTATCCGGAAAAGATTTGAAACTGTCTCAAAATGTTTCATAGCACTGTAATTTCTCTTTCTGGTTTTGTCAAGTATAAAATAATATCATCTGCAAATAGAGTCAGCTTTTCTTGACTTACAATGACAATTATATTCTTGAATTTCTTATCTTCTTTGTCAATAGTTCTAAATATAATGCAATAACAAAGAGGGAAATAGGACATCCCTGCCTGCTTCCTATGCTCAAGCAGAGATTATCAGAGAGGACCTCACCCACTTTGATTCTTCCCTCTAATCCCTCATATATCCTCCTAATCAGCCTTATATTTTTTTCAGGAAATGCAAATGCTTCTATTGCCCTGCTCATAAAGTCCCAGCTTACTCTGTCAATGCTTATTCCACATCAAAACCCACCAAAAACAATGGTATTTTCTTACATTCTGCTTCCCTCTGTATCATCAATGTTCTGCTAATGTCAAATGTTTGCCTCCCCTCCACAAAACCACATTGATTCATAGCTATCAATTTTGGCATTACTGTTGCCATTCTTTTAGCCATTATATACATGAACACTTTATAATCATGGTTTAGTACTGAAATAGGCCTGTATGAAGCTGGACCTGATGGATCTTTACCCTCTTCTCTCCACCATTTTCTGCAGTAGCAGTGGAAAAAGTTTCAGAGGGATAGTCTCTCTGTGGTCTTAATTACCAGAAGAACAAGAAGCAGAATCTCCTTCTGTTTCACAGCTCACTTTTTGTTGGACAAACTTTTGTATTTTCTTCTTAGCATGTACTTCATCAAAAAATTATTTTGTTCCTTCTGGGAAAAATACCTTGAAGACAGCTGGGTACAACAGTTTGACTCTCACACCTGCTTCTCAACATTACCTGAATAGTGGAATGAATTTACTCCTCTTCTGGCTGGTGTACAGTGAGTAATCATTCTCCATTAACCCTCTGCTGTTTCCCATTTTTAGTGGTGGTGCTGCGGTAGCATTGTTGCCTCACAGTAAGACGCTGTCCGGTTCGATTCTCAGCTAGAGCATCTTCTGCATGGAGATATGAGTGAATGGGCGTACCTTCTTTGAAGGTTGTGCATCAGGCCTGGCAAGCCGGTATGAAAAATCAACTGCCAATCATTAGCGGACCGGAGTTCCGCTGTGGCGACCCCTAACCAGGAAAAGCCGAAAGACACAAAGTATTTTGTCCTTCTGACACAGTTTTGTCAGAACCAATTCCTTCTGCTGAAAGGATTGCATTCTTACTGTTAAATGCCTAGTTTGCTTTCTCATAGTCAAGTTTGGAGCATACATGTGATGTGCCCTTTCAACTAACCACTCTTGCTGTGGAATACCAGTCCAGTTGCTTATTTGTGCTTTCATAAAGTTAATGCAGTCTGTTCCTTCCAGCTTCTCTGGTATAGCTGAAAAATCTTAGGTTTTCCTACGTGCTCTGTCCTAGAAGTCTTATTTTTTTTAAACATCTCTTCCTGACCAGTCTTGCATTCAGCCAGATTTTTCTTCACTTTAACCTCTGATTTTTTGCAGCTTTATCACCTCATCTGAATATCTGTTTAAAGCTTCTTCCATTTTTTCCAGCCTTTTCTTGTTTGTGTTTATATACTCCTTCAGTGTTTCATTTATTTTAACCAGGTTTGTGTGCAGTTGTCATATCTTCCTGTATGTTACTAGAAGTCATATCTGGAGGTTGTATTGCTTTTTTGCTGAACAACTGCAAAACTTTCCCCAGTCAGTGTTTCTTCCACACTTTTTGTAGCTGATTTTTTCCAGGTGCTCTATATTTCTTTTTTCCTGGCATCCAGGCAGCACACTTACTAACCAGTTACTGAAATTTACCCATAAACATGAAAGTCTATTGGCCTTCTCTGTTGAGTTTGTTTCACAGTGGGAGAGCTAGAGTTAAGCTGTTACTCAATGTGCAGTCATCTTGGAAGTTAGATTTTTGATTGATGTTAATAGTGGAATGAATAATGACCATGAAAAGTTTACTAAGTTAACTTCTATATATTTATCTATGAGCCTTCTGTGCAGATATAAGGATACCCATATTGAGTTTTATGTTAAAATATAACCAGTTGCATACTGAGCCTCTCTTTTCTTCTTTTTGGATAACCAAGTGTACAGTTTTGAAAATCTGTGAAATTAATAAGACATTGTCACTATATGACTCAAGTATTGCACCAGCAGGAAGACAGAGAATGGTTGGTTGGTTGATCTGTCTTTCCTTGGCTGTAACAAGGGAGGCAAGCTGAATTTTTTAATAAATGATTATAGTGGTTCGGACAGAGGACTGAGTCTTCATACTTTGCAAACTAGTGTATGTGTTGGTGGGAAGTTGGGATGAGTTGCTAGAACGATCATGTTTCCCCTTCTCTTTTTGGGGGGATGGGATTTCAAAGTATAAATACAGGAGTCCAGTTGTGTGGCATAGAGGGAAAAAAAGCCCTGACTATAATCCAATTAACCAAAGTTCAGGTAGTGCCAGGACAGCTGGAAGAGACAGGCAGGGAAGTGTGGGAGTGGACAGCTTGCACTAGCTTGCCCATCCTGGAGAATGAGATGATGGCTTTTGATCAGCTGACTGTAGCCATGCAAATGGTCTTGCATGATACTAGAGGCTTTGAATTGGGGGGGAGCTGTGGGTTTGATGATCCCAAGCCACTGATAGCCATGTGTGTGGTGTGGAACTACACACACATTTGAGGGGCAAGCATAGGGCATCCCTTTGCTGATGCAAATGCATATATGTCTCAGCTGTCCCTGATTTTGCCACATACGTCTGCACTGTCCTTTCTAAACGTTTTGATTTTTCTGGTAAATTATTGAGAACTGCAATTAGTCAATAATGCCAAACATTATTGTTCAGAAAATGCATATTGATGTAAAACATGTTACTCTCAACTTTTTTAAGTGCATTAGTGTAAAAAAAACTGTTACCTGATTTTTTTTGGACCTTTCCTCCCCCCACTCAGTTTTTGACTTTGTCCCTGATTCTTGAGAAAATGAGTTGAAAGTTGTGCAGTTACTCAAATTAGCCACCAAATGCCCTCATTGTTGTAATACCAGCAAAGGCACAAATCACATATGTGGCTGCCTGGATGACAGTACCACTAGCTGCCTCTTTCTCCCTTTGGGAAATCATGAAAATGTTTCAACAAATGGGTTACACTAAGATGAGGTTTGCTGGTCAGTCAGTACAGAGGGAAAAAATGTAAATGCAGGGTATATAATGATTTGTTTTTAGCATAGACAAAGTATGTGCATGGGCCTCTGGCAATTCCAGTGGAAGTTTATTCATATTAACTTGGAATTTATTTAACTTACCAAACTGAGTACCCCATTTTAACAGGATGATTTTTTATGGCACAAGTGCTAAATGATGAAAATTATATACTCGTTCACACTAAGTTTAATGGTGTTGGATGAGGATTATGATTGTTTTGAAGTGACAGAGGAACTGAGAGGTGTCAGAAGAAGACAATGTTAGATTTTCTATTAGCTAGATAAATTTTTTATGACATGAGAATGATTATGTCATACGCTGATGATTAAAATAGAATATTACCATGTTACTCTGCATTTAGTACATTTATAAGTATGTGAGATATCTGAGTGCAAATACCAATGCCAAAAGTTTTTTTTTAGATGATTTAAAAACAAAAGGCCAGTCAAAGAATTGAATAAGAAGCAGAAGTCATCTGACACCATTCAGAGGGAAGCACTTAAAAACTGACAATGGAAGTAATCTTCTTCATTACTAAAATTCTGTTTGCCAGTCTTGGTGTGGTATATGATGGAAAGATCAAATTAACACTTTTGACAATAAATATGTCACCTGTGGTCATATGGGATCTGAAATCATTGGGGTATGAGCTTAACATCCCCAGTCCTATTAAATGAAAACTACACATTAAACATATTTCCTTGCCTATGCTATGTTTCCCTCCCTCCAGACTGATCCCCTACTTTCACATATTAAAAAAAAAAATGTAGCATTTTTCCCCATCTGGGGCATTTTTATGTTAATCCGCATTCTCTGTGCACACCATATTGGGACTAAATGTTTTGCCTGCCACGGGAAAACATACATAGAAAGGTTTGAATAACTATTTTTTGTATATTCCAAGGGGTCATAAAGCTATTCTGGCTGCAAGGATTCGCATCTCTGTTACTGTATACTTTTATTTACAGCTGCTTTCTTCCCTGCAGGATCATAAACCTAGAGAATTTAGAGCTCTTTAACTTTGTAGGCTGAAAGTGAAGACACTCTGATACCACTGAGAGCAGCCAGCTATTTTGATGACATTTTTTAGCAGAAAAGGAAACCTTTTACTGCTTTATGGTTAATCTTTGATAAAGAAAAAAAGCAGAGATTGCTACTGAAAAAAGCTTTCAGACACTCTTTCCAGAGACTCCCAGTGTTTCTCACTACTTCCATTCTAAATGAATAAAAATCTGATCTGATTGCTATGTCTTCTCAGTGCACTATAGACCAGAAGTAGCATTTTATTTTTTAATCTGCCTGTTTAATTAGTTAAGTCCACTGGTCACAAATATTCCTTTTCCAGGGTTGATCAAGCAGAACTGCCTGGTTAAGTGACTTGTGCAGTTGCATAGTCTGCAGTAGAAACTGGAAGAATAAACACTAGGACTTCAGAATGAAACTCATTAAAAACTCATAGTCTTAACCACTTCAGCTGGGAGGACAAAGAAACACAGATCACATCGCATGAAGGGCATTCAGGATTAGAGCACTATTCTTTATCAGTTCTTTTTCTCCCATTGCCTGATAATCAGTCCATCCACTTGTTCCACTTGGAGGGGACATCAACAAGGGCAGCCATGCAGACAGCCATCAGGGTTTTGTATTTTTGGCCCTGACCCCACTCCTGGGGCTGGTATGAACACTTGCTTCATCATGTGCCATCTTATGCCCTCCTTTTGCATGTATGTAGCATACACATGCAGATGAAGGCTACCATCATTGGCTTGGGATCACCAAACCAAATTCCCTGGTCCAACCATTTTGATGCTTAGCTTCTCTCTGGAAGCACTCTCGTCATCAACTCCTCTAAGCTTCACTGTTGCAGTCTGAAAGGAGCAAATATGCTTCCACATACTGATTTCCTCTTGGTTACTTAGTGCAAATGCACTATTGATGGTGTGAGCTCAGCAGACTCAAATAGTGCTAAGTTGATACATAGTGCTCCCACTAAGGGTCACCTGTTTGGTGAGCCAGAGCATTTCCTTCCCCCCAGGATGTGAGAGTTGTCAGCAGCCATTCCTACAGGCACTTGAACTAATCGAACACAGGTCACCTGTGACACAGTCAGGGCTTTAACCCTTTATACCACAGAGTGGCCTTTCGATTGTAAGTCCTTTGTCTGAAACAATGCCATCTTACTTCAAGAAACTGGAAAGCCGATATTGACCAGTCTTCAGGCTTTCTTCTAGCAGAACATCTTAGGCATGGTAAACTTTATGGGACAAAATTGTATTTGGTTTACAGGGATCAATAATACCTCTCAATTGTACAGATTTTCACATAATGTCCAGATTTTGGCATCCTATTTTTCATAGAATTGTAGTTTTACTGGCAAATTAATAGTAAATCATTAAAAACTGAAGTTCGAAAATAATGACAGACATTTGAGTTGCAGTCTTCAGAACATTCATTCCAATGCAAAACCTGTTATTCTATCAACTTTCTAAGTTAAAAAAAAACAGCTTGGAAACACCAAAGCAAATTCTCTCTCAGTTTAATTCTGTCTCAGTTTGACAAACTAGCGAAAAACAAAAAGACAGCTTGGAAACACCAAAGCAAATTCTCTCAGTTTAATTCTCTCTCAGTTTGAAACACCAAAGCAAATTCTCTCTCTGATAGAGAATTAAACTGAGAGAGAATTTGCTTTGGTGTTTCAAACTGAGAGAGAATTTGTTTTGGTGTTTCCAAGCTGTCTTTTTGTTTTTTGCTAGTTTGTCTTTCTTTGGTTCCTGTCTGTTGAACTTTCAAAGTTTGTAAGAGCATTATTTAAGAATTGTCCCTATTTTGTGGCCTTTGTCCCATTTTTATTTACAGTTTTGTCTAGACTTCTTACTCTAAGAGGTTGAAAGGTATGGGGATCATTCATTTCCAACTACAAGATGCAGAAAATGATGAGGCTTCTAGATTTATAGTAAACAGTACAAAAGAGGGTTATTGGTATTTATGTTAATAATGTAAAGCAGATCATGCTGCCATCTTCCTTCTGAAGTCTGTCTCTAAAATAAAATTCAATATAATAAAATGTTTATACTCCTGTGATAATTTGGTTGTAGAGCTTTAAAGTTCATAGCCCATATGGCATTCTGCCAAACTTCCACTACAGTTCAGGACAGATTGCAAAAGTTGTCATTCACTGATTCTTAAGTAGATTAGATAAACTAAAAGCTTTAGTGGATAAACCTTTAAGTGCATTTATGCTGCCATAGCTGCTTCTTCAATATCACCTATCCCAGGGAATAGTCATATGAAGGCTTGTAATGATAAGCACAGAGTCATGTGCTGAGGCTATTAAGTGTAAGTTTCTAAATGGATCAGTTGTCCAGGATATTGTGCCTGGCCATCCACCTCTTCAATTTTTATAGATTCAAAAAAAGGAAGAAAAAAAATATCACATCTACCTCAGTTTTAGAAAGAGTTTTTTTTTTTTTTTTTTTTTTTTTTTTAAGGAAGGGAATTGCCCCCAGCATCCTTGTAGCTAGAGATCCTACAGAAAAGACATAATGCATTCCTGAAATTCAGAACAGAGAGTTCAATCATAATCAGAGGTCCTTTAAGTGACCTCAGATTTCCTTCCTCTTTTTTGGTAGCCCAAAGAGACAGCCTTCAAAATTAGCCATCCTTGTGGCAGAAGATAACTGTGTGTATGTGTAGTTTGGACAATAGATTAAAGTTATATAGTATACAACAGAGTTTTTCAGAAGCCACAAATGATGGCGTTAAGGATACAGAACTGCTGCCATATAATCTTCCACTTGTAGTGTGAGTGACCTCACTACAGGTCAGCATGGGCTTGGTGTTGTGGAAGTGATGACAGTAGCCCTCACAGACGTGTATAGGAGCACACATACACCAGAGGAGGCAGAAAATGCCCCCATGGATACGCAGGTGCTTACGTCAGCCAACAGGGGGTTAGGGATTTAACCAAGAAGACCCCTGATGGCTACTAGTGTAACAATTCCTGTGGAAGGGAGGCTGACAGTCAGCAGGAAGGTGGAAAGAAATAGCTTAAAATGATGCATTTTCTGCTCCTAAAATTTTTTAGTGCTGTTGAGGGGAAGTTAGAGTTCAAAGAGCTAGTATCCAGATAAAGACATACACCTAGGAAGGAATGACGCTGACACAGGAAGGAAGCTCAATAAATACGGAGACTGGGATTTTGGATGCAGACTCTTATATTCATAAAATAGCAGGAGTATTTTAAGAACCAAACCAGCACAAGAATGGAGAAAATAGATTTTGCCAATAGGGATGACTGTGGTCAGGGATACAGAGAATAGGCAAGAGGGGGCTGGAATTTATTGGAGAAAACTGGCAAAGAAATCATGGTACTGGGAGCAAATAACTAGAAAGGTAATAGAATGCAAAGAGGCTAAGAATTTATTTGGACTGCAGGTGAGAGACTGCCTTCCCTATCAAGGATTGATATCAGAGGATAGGCAAACAGAAAAAAATATGGGGTTCCTAAATGAAAGACCAGCACTGGTAGAGTTTTTAGTAGAATCTAGAACAAAAGCTGCCATTAAAAATGAATATTTAATAGAACATATAAAATATTGAATAACTATAAGAATCAATCAGAAGAAGTTAGAAAGGATTGGGGAGAGAGACTGGCTAAGCAATTCACAAGGAAACAATGTGAGGGTATATGTATATCTCCCAATTATGCAACAAAATCTAGTTTTAGGATTTTTGCTTGGAAATGTTTACATAGCTATTTTTATACCCCAAGTAGACTGCAGAGCATTTTTCCTCAGATGCACAGAAAATGTTGGAGGTATGACAGGGAAGAAAATGGTAATTGTGAACATATTTTCTGGGAGTGTGGTGGCATGGTGAACTTTAAGGATTCCCTGTGGGATGCACTGTTGGAGATGCTGGGTGGGCAGATTGGTGTAACAAGGGAGATGATTCTTCTATGATACAGAATTGGAATTGCCTAGACATGGTAAGGCCTTGCTGTGTCTAATTATTATGGCTGTCAAAAAAACAATTACTAGAAATGGATATCAAAATCTAAACCAACTATATTAGTAGTGGTGGCTATAGTAACAGAGGTAAAAACTGGAATTGAGGACCTTTAGGAAAGGGTAGGAGCAAAGTCAATAGGAAAAATTGGAATTGTAGGAACAATACATACAGGGGAGAAATTATGTTTAAAAGGAGGCAGGACTTAAATGAGCTATGTTGTGTTAGACTAAAAATGGGTAGATTATAAGTGATGTATAATGTTTACAATTGGAGTGTGTCAGTATGGTTTGTGATGTAAAATGCTTGCAATTTGGATTGTGTCAGTGTGGTTTGTTTTCATTTATAGAAATGTATGATTGCTTATGTTGTACATGATGGTTTAATAAAGATGTTTTTTGTTTTAAAAAATGGGACTGGAGTTGAATAATTTATGTAATGTTGCTTAGGTTATATGATATCTAACAATAAACATGAAGTATAATGTTTGTTAATGTTAATTTGTCAACATAGTTTGATTACTTTTATATACATGTAAATTTGCCTATGTCACAACTGATAATTCAGTAAAGGTGTTTAAAAACAATTGAGCCTTATAAGCTGTCCCTTAACAATATTCTTTTTCTGAAAAAGATGGATGACAACTTTTATAGAGCAAATAAGAGTTTAAAAATGTGTCTTTCCTAAAATATTAGATATGAAGGATTTATTCATCATTCTTTGAAATTGAATAAACAGTTCAAAAATTAATAGTTCTGTCATGACTCCTGTAAGTACATTTTTAAAAAATATTGATCAATTAATAAATTTCATAAATTCAGCTAATTCATTACGATCAGCTTTCCATAATATAGATATATTTTCCAAAAATCTGTTATAAAAATTTTGTGCCTGAATTCTGAGATAAAAGCTACTTAATCTTCCTGGACTAGAAGAACAATAATGCCAAATATGGGGGGGGGGGCATGCTGCCCCCATATCCACTCCAACCAATTGATGAAAGAATTAATTTTCAAAAATGAAAAAGCACAGTTTTGTACCTACCATAAATGTAGATGTCCGATAGGTATGCATCTGCAGTCATAACATATGGGTTGTCCTGCCTCAGGCAGCCCTTCGGTCAGCCGGATTCCAAAGTCTGGGTCTGGCCTCGGCTGATGTCGCACTTTCCCTGACGTCAGAGCGTCTGGGGTATAAAAGCATCAGCCGACGCCATTTTCCTCAGTTTTTCTTGCCCCAGATGTCAGGTGCCCTCTAGGAAGGCTAAATTTGGATAAATGCTGAAAAGTTCCAAACATTTGCAAATTATATACATGTATAAACAAACAAATACACCATAATAGATTCCCCCAGCTAGCTAAAAGAGGGGTAAGTACCCTAGGAATACCACAGAGGGGAAGGAGGGAGGGTAATCCTGACTGTAGATGCATACCTATCGGACATCTACATTTATGGTAGGTACAAAACTGTACTATGTCCTTCAAGGATGCATCTGCAGTCATAACATATGGGTAGAATACCATAGCCAATCTGGGGGAGGAGGTAATAAGAAAAGGATGGTGTAGTTAAGATCCCCTGCAGGACTGCAGTTGCAAACCCTGCTCTGGATCTAGAGTATAAAGGTAGATTGTAATGCTTGGCAAACGTATGCATGGAGCTCCAAGTAGCAGCTTCTAAAATGTCCTTGGTAGCCACCCTTCGTAGGAAGGCTGTAGTGGTGGCTGTGGCCCTTGTGGAGTGAGGCCTGATGTTTTCAGGAACTGTCTTTCCATGAAAGGAGTAGCAAAATCGAATGCAATTTCCTATCCATTTTGAAATTGTCTGTTTGGAAATTGCTCTTCCTTGCACCCCAGTTGCATATGCTACAAAAAGTTGGTCAGTTTTTCTGCTAGTTTTTGTTCTGTCCAAGTAGTTGTCTGTGTATATCCAGGGTGTGCAAAAGTTTTTCCCCTCTATTCTGTGGATTAGGGAAGAACGTAGGCAAGTGAATAGCTTGGTTCAAGGATACCCTAGATACCACCTTTGGCATAAAAGTAGGATTGGTTCTTAGTGACACCCTGTCCTGGTGGAAAATAAGAAAAGGCTGCACTGCCATTAATGCTTGTAACTCAGATACTCTTCTTGCTGAAGTGATTGCCAGAAGGAATGCAGTTTTCCAAGATAGAAACTGTAGATCCGCTGATGCTGCTGGTTCAAAAGGAGGTAGTGTCAGTTTCTCCAGCACAAAGTTGAGATCCCAGGCAGGTAGAGGGGGTCTTCTTGGAGGTTTAATATTTTTGATCCCTCTCAGAAATTGTCTGAGGAGAGGGTGTGAGAAGATAGGTGGATCCACATTGTATTCTGCTGAAATTGCTGAAGCATGAATCTTAATGGAAGAATAGGACAGGCCATTGTGGAACAATTCTGCTAAGTATTCTAGGATATGTGTTATGTTTGCCACTGTGACATCTGAGCCTTTTGATGAGCTCCAAATGAGAAATCTCTTCCATTTGGCTGAGTATGTCTTCCTTGTGGAAGGCCTGCGAGCCTCCAGGATAATGTCCTTCACCCTCTGAGATAAAACAGTTTGATTGGGATTTAAGGAATTTTCCAGGCAGTTAGCTGCAATGTTTTCAAGTTGGGATGCAGGGTCTTGAAATTGTTCTGCGTCAGAAGAAGAGGCCATAGGGGGAGAGGCCATGATTTTGCCTGAGACATGCTTCTCAATAATGGATGCCAGTGTTGTCTTGGCCAGTTCGGAGCTATTAGTATCACTTTTGGCTGTTCCTCCCTGATCTTCAGTAGAACCCTGTACATCAATGGGAGAGGTGGGAAGGCATATACTGTTAGGGCTTTCCAGATGAAAGAGAGAGAGTCCACCCTCCAAGCTTGTGGGTGGTATGTCCTTGAGCAGAATGTCTTCAGTTGATGGTTGAGTGGGGAGGCGAACAGATCTATCTCCGGCATTCCCCATGTCTTTGCTATGAATTGGAAGATGTCTGGGTGCAGCATCCATTCGTGTGCATCCATGGTAGTTCTGCTTAAGCTGTCCGCCAGTGCATTTTCTTTCCCTGGCACGAATTGGGACTGTAGTTGGATATTGAGATTCAGGCATAGTTCCCACAGATTCATAGCCATCCGGCATAGAGGGTAAGAATGTGTGCCTCCCTGCTTGTTTATGTACCACATGACCGTGGTGTTGTCTGTCCTTATTAACAGGTGTCCTTGTTGGAGGAAGGGTTTGAATGCCTCGATTGCATGCCTCACTGCCAGCATTTCCTTTTGGTTTATGTGCATGCTTAGCTGTCCTTGAGGCCATAGGCCTTGGATACATTTGCCCTCCATGTGTGCTCCCCATCCTCGGTCTGAGGTGTCCGTGGTGATGGTCTGCCTTGTTTTTGGTTTGTTGAAAGGGCAACCCTCTATTGGACTGGCATGCCTGAGCCCACCACAGGAATTCCTTTTGAAGGCATGGAATGATTGGTATCTTGGTTTCTAAACTGTGACTGTGTTGAGACCATACACTCCTTAGGTACTATTGTAATTTCCTCATATGCAGCCTGGCATGCGGTATTAGAATTATGCAGGATGCCATGTAACCCAGGGCCTGCAGGATTTTCCTTGCAGTAAACTGAGTTTGTCTTGTCAGAATCATGAAGTAATCTGGAAGTTGTTTTTGTTTTTCTTCTGTGAGAAAGGCCATTTGGGTGGTTGTGTCCAGATCTGCACCCAAAAAGGTTATCCTTTGGGATGGTACTAGTCTTGACTTTTGGATGTTGACTGTGTATCCCAAGGTCTGTAGCAGGTGTATGGTATAGGTCAAGTCCTTTATCAAATTTTTCTTGTTGTCCGCTTGTATTAGGCAGTCGTCCAGGTATGGGTAAATTTGAATTCCCTGTAGTCTGCAATGTGCAATTACTGATGCCAGGCATTTCGTGAATACTCTGGGCGCAGTAGATAAGCCAAAGGGCAATGCTGAGAATTGATAATGCTCTGATCCTGCAAGAAATCTGAGGTGTCTTCTGCAACTTGGTCGAATAGGGACATGCAGGTATGTCTCCTTGAGATCTAGAGTCACCAGCCAAGACTCCTTGCCCAACATGGGAAGAAGTTGCTGTAGGGTCAGCATTTTGAATTTTGGCACAATGAGATAAGTGTTCAGTGCGGACAGGTCGAGAATAGGCCTCCATTGATTTTCTTTTCTTGGTACAAGGAATAGTCTGGAGTAAAATCCTTGGCCTTGTTCTGAACATGGTACCTTTTCTATAGCTTTCATCTGAAGTAAATTGCTGATTTGTCTTAAAGCCTCTGCCCTCTGATTTGGTGGAAGGTTTGGCATTCCGCTTCTTTTTGGCAAAGTGTGGAAGTGGAACCTGTATCCTTTGTCTATTATTTGCAGTGTCCATATATCCTTTGTAATATAATGCCAGTTTTTCGAGAATAAAGCCAGCTTTCCGCCCAAGGGTGCTTCCAGTTGATCCCTGGTAGGCGGAATCAGAGTTAAGTCATTGAGCCTGTCCTGGTGTAGTGGTTGTTGTTGTTACTGTTGCACTACTCCTCTGGTTGGCAGGCTGCCACTGACGGCCTCTGTAGGAGCCTTTCGATTGACCTCTGCCTCTAGGGTGCCTGTTCCTGCCTCTCTGGGCTCTGTCCGAGTCTGGAAAGGACCAATTCTTAGTAGGCCAGTTTCTGCTGAATCTCGGTGGTTGAACTTGCAGGAAATCTTTAACTGTTTGCACAGATTTTGCCTTTTCTTCAACCTTTTTTAAGATCTCCTGAGCAGAGGAGCCAAATAAATTTTGTTTCTCCATTGGAGCATCCAGGAGTTTAGCTTTGACATGGTCTGGCAAAGATTGCTCCTTCAGCCAGGCATGCCTACGAATAACTGCCCCAGTCATAGCTGATCTAAATGAAGCCTCCAGTGCATCATAGCCACATTTTAAGAAATGATTACTAACCTGTTGTGAGTTGTGTACCAAATCCTGAAGGGATTTACGGTCTAGGGGTTCAGGAGAAGAAAGTTTCTTATTCAGTTCATCTAACAAATACTCTTGGTACTGTATCATATGAAATTGACAGCTTAATGCCCTGACAGAAAGAGTTGCAGAAGTATACACCTTCCTTCCCCATCTCTCTAAAGCTCTAGACTCTCTTTCAGAGGGTAGAGGATTTTTGGCAGTAGCGGCCGCAACCCCTTTAGGGCCCTGAGAAATAGTTTCTGGGTCTGCAGAATGGGCTTTATACAAATGGAAATGAGAATCTGGGACCCTGTAGTATCTGTCAGGTTTGGCAGGGGCCGGAGGGAGAGTATCAGGGGCTGTACTGACATCATTGTACACATCATCAATTACATTCAGAACAGGAGGTATAGCTAAGGGCCTATGCTGAGGCAAATGCAAAAAGGTCCTTAATCTTTTTCTAGAATCAGAGAAATCCTGACCTTGCCATTGAAAATGCTCTCTCATGGAGTGTAGAGTCTCACCAAAGGAAAACTCTTCAGGAGGGGAGGCCGAAGGAATAGATTCCTCTGCATCTGAATCCTCATAAGGTGAGTAAGCCCCTTCCTGGTGGTCTGACAACTCAGATCCATCCGTGGAATCATCTGAGGAGTGTGGATCAGAGGGGTCAGTCCTGGGCCTTTTGTCTGGAGGAGGTTGAGAGGCCCTGTCTGGGTGAGGTTGTGAACCCCTAATTAAGGAAATAAGGTCCTCAGCAAGGCTGAGGATCTGTGAACTAGAGGAAGGCCTCTGGGAGGTAGATTTGGCAGGCAAAGCTTTAGAAAGTTTGGCAGCTTTAGCCCTTGAAAAGGCCTTAATGGACATGGAAGCAGGTGGCCTAGCTGCCCCACCTGCAGGAGTAGAAATGTCCAAAGGTATGGTGTCGGACATTTCCTGAACACTGGTTTCGGTAGGAAGTTCTGAAGCCGACTCAGCCGGGGCCTCTCGGGCCTCAGTGGTCGGAAGTATGGTTTTGGAAGAAGGAATCTCTGAGGACTCGGTTTCGGCTGAAAACGAGGCACTCGCGGTAGGCCTAGCCGTGGTTTCAGCCGAAACCACGGGCCGCGAGTGTCGGTCCTTTTCCTTGCGTTTTTTGACCATATGCGAAATCGGAGTCTCTGATGGCATTTTATAAGCAAAAGCGGCTCCAAAAAATTCCTCTGCAAACTCCGACCGACGTCTAAGAGTTCGTCGGTTGAAGGAAGCACAGGCTAAACAGGCCGATACGTCGTGGTCTGGGCCTAAGCAAGGAAGGCAGTAGGAATGGAAATCCTTATGAGGTATTTGTTTCCCACAAGTTAAACAATTATTTACTTTGTCTGACATTGGCTGAGGCAAGAAAGAGTCCCCAACGGGGTACTTAGCTTTTTTCGAAGTCTTCGGTAGCTGAATTCACTGGATCTGACCGACCGGCACTTGCGAACAGCTTCTGCTTCGGGCACCGCGCGGCAAGAAAGACTTAGGAAAATGGTGTCGACTGATGCTTTTATACCCCAGACGCTCTGACGTCGGGGAAAGTGCGACATCAGCCGAGGCTAGACCCAGACTTTGGAATCCGGCCGACTGAAGGGCTGCCTGAGGCAGGACAACCCATATGTTATGACTGCAGATGCATCCTTGAAGGACATCAGGTTTTCAAAACAATTTATATGAAATTTGTCAAATTGTTAACCTCTGTGTTTGAGAAGCATTCCACTGACCATAAAATTCTGAAAACCAACTAATCCCTATGTAGTGTGGTATAACAGAAAGTAAGTGAATCATATACATAGTTACAAAAATAGGTTTGAATCAAAACAAAGCATTAGATAAATTCCTGATAAAGTGCCAAGAATCTTTTAAAATGTGCCCCCTATCTTCAGACATATTTCAACTTTCTATCTATATACAATGTAAATGGCCCTTAGAGCCTCCTGTCACCACTACTGGTCTCAAAGGAGGGGCTCATGGATTGTTGTGAATTTTTGGTATTCAAAAAAATGGGGATGTGTGGCTGAGTTACCTTTAAAAACTCACAAATATCCTTGGTTATAGATCAATCAATCATGATGACAAGTAAAAAAAAAATCAATCTTAGAACAGGAAATCTGAACCTCCTTTTTAGATAGTCTCATAAGCATGGTTATCATACAATAAACAAAAAATGTTTGAAGAATAATATGTTGCCAAACAACAACCCCTCTGCCTTTACCTGGTTTCATAATCCTAATGTCTTTATCATTAGGTAGTTCTAATAAAAGCCACTTTTCAGCTGTTGTTAAATTCATAAAACATTTGCTCTCCTTACCAAACTCCTAAGCTCTTCCTTACAAAACCTTTCAAAAATAGAAACTGTCAGATATTGAGGGAAGTTATAAGTACTTTTCTCTTTAATGTCTCCAAACCACTATGATTACTTAAAATCTTGTTTGACTGCCCATACATCATATGCAAGTTTAATTTTCTTGTGAATAACATAAGTTCAATGAATATGGTAGCAATGTCATTACTAGGAGTTCTGTAATAACCAAATTACTAAAATTGTAAATGTGAAAATTTCTAAAACTACTAGCTGTAACTATCTCTTCCCTCTGCGTCCCCCAAAATTCCAGTCGTTTGTTTGTTCCAACCGTTCTGTCTCTGTACCTGGTTGTGATTATTCTGTTTCTACTGAATTCTCTCTGACCTGCAATCTCCTAAAATACATTCAGCAATATCCTTTGAGGCAATAATGTGTGTCCCCTTATGATTCTCAGCCTCATAGTAATTACATGAAGGTACCAGGTACCCACTTCTTTTCTTGTATTCTTAGTTATTCCTAATTAATTTCTTCTCCTTTTCCCAAACCTCATGGCATTTTTTTATCAAGTTTCTTAAAAATGTTATTATAATCTTCAGGAAATGTTGGTAAAAACAAGTCTTTTGTAATACTGTCATTTATTGACAATCTAATCTCATTGTTCAGACTATCCATTTTCCTTCACTTCATCAATCACATCAATTTGCAACCAGTTTTATAATTCTAATAAATCATTCTGTAAAACTAAATTAGGTTCAATCCCAACTGGAAATTTCTACAATCTTAACCTTTTAAGTATTAGCATACCCTACCACATTCCTGAAGGAATGAATTGTCTAACTGTAATATTCAAAATTTGAGCAGTTTCATTTCTAATTGTTTTAATTGTTCTGAAACAGTACCCAAAATCCTGGTTTCAAGTTAGTTCCAGTTTATTTCCAAAGCAGACATCCAATGTTCTAAATATGAAGCTGCAGGAAAAACCAGACTCCTCAAAGATAATACATTCCATTGCAATGCTTCCAAATAAGCCATTCTACCCACCTCCTCTACCTGTCAATGCAGTAATATTAACTGTATTGTTCTCAATTGGACTACCTGTCACCAGGATGAATATTGAAATCTGTTGTAAAAGACTCCAGTTCATTAGGCATGGTACCCTGGTTTGTACTGATAGCATACAAGTCTTGTGACTACATACTATCCCAGAAAGTCAGTGTAACTAAGAACCAAAACCACCAATAAACCAGGCTGCATGTTGAAAACTAGTAAAAGAATTAAAACCAAACTAACACACAAAATGCAGAACCATAAGACTATATCAAAGATATTTGAGCACTTTCATCTCATATTGAATAGGACTTCTTCAGAATTCACAAGCAATAAACTCTGAATGGTTTAAAAAATCTTTAAAAAAATCACTTAACTGTATTTCAACCAATCATATGAAAGACAGTAACCCAGCAACAGGTAAGACATAAATACAAAATGCTGTGTGTATGAACATGTTACAAACCGTTCACATATTCTAAAAAAAAATGATGAACAACCAAAATGATGAGTGCCTTTAAAATCAATTTGTTCCAATAAATATGCATTATTAAAACAACTTAGACTTTCACAGTGTGTAATTTTAATATGCTGGTGACAGGCGTTTGGTCATTAAGTCCCAGGGCTTTTGTGACATTAAATTTGCATTTCCATACTAATTTCTTTTATTCATGTCTACTCTCCCACATTCAACCCCTCTGGTTCCTTTTGACCATCTACAAACCAAAAAAAAAAAAAAATCAAAACCAATACCAATTCTAGAATGTTTGTACAAGGCACTGTTTTCATTACATTTTTTAATGTCATTAACTTATTCCATCATCCATATGATTGGTGGAGATGCAGTTATGTGATTTTTTTTTTTTTTAAGTTTTTAAATGTTTAAACATTTACAGTTTGTGAATTCCAATGAAGTTGCATTGGTTGGATAAGAGACAAATGTGCTTAATTTCATTAAAATAGTCTTATGGTTATGCATTTTTGCAGGTTTAGTTTTAACTTGGTTACTAGTTTTCAACACGCAGCCTGGTTTATCCATTGTTTAATTTGTTTTTAATTACCTGTTATAAAATTCTTTTCCCAAAGGGGTTTTGAAGCTGGATGTTTCTAAAAAAAAAGTTCTGTTTCCTTTATGAGACATGAATTTCAGTCTGGAAACCTTGATGAAGCCACCCCACCCCTAATCCAGCTAATTCTACATCTTTGAAGTCTTGGAAACAGCCCTGTTGGTGACAGTTCGGTCAGCTAGAAGACTATCAAAACTTCATTATTTACAAAAATTGTAAAACACTACAAATTTCTAAGCAGTACACTGGCACCTAGCATCCAGCCTTCTGGGTGTTTGGTTTTATTTTTGTATTTAACCAAATATGGTGCAGTGGTAGCATTGTTGCTGTTGTACAGCAAGAGGTTCTCTGGTTCGATTCTTGGCTGGGGTGCCTTTTGTGTGCAGTCTGCATGCCCTCCCTGTGTTTGTGTTGGTTTCCTCCCACGTTACAAAGACATGCATTTGGAGTGTTTCTCAGGCCTCCTCTGAAAATTGGCTTCATTCCAAGTCAGACTTTCCTGGTTAACAAATGTTAAATAAATAAACAAACATGCTTGTCCAGGGACCCTTTTCAGGCATGACCAAGACCATTTCAATAATCATTAGAAAATTGCATGATAAACAAAATTTGTACAGCAGTCACACTACTAAAGGATTCTCACTTGGGGTTATATAAGACTTCTGCAATATACAGGGACCTCGGTACTAAACTACTAAAGCTAGAAACTCATTGAAATGCATGGTCAAACTGCTAAAGATCCTCTCAGATCAATAACCTAGTAAGTACTTATGAACCTAGAAAGCAAACAGCAAGAATTAGAAATACTGTGCACCAAAAATTATAAAGAATAAAGCAGTGCCAGTACATGGAGAGTACAATTAACGTGATTACACAAATTAAAAAAAAAACAGTGACTATCAGTAGTCAAGTTATATTAAGTAAAACAAAGTAATAACAGTAGAGACAGAGGAGAGTAGACAAAAATAATCTGTCAATAAAGTATTATTAAAAATAAAGTAAGGCTGGCTAGGGTAACAGTGAGGGTTTGTGGTATCTATTTATCCATACATGCTCATGCACACTTTTATACATTACTAATTTACTTCAAACACTGTTTTCTGCCTTTTTGTATGGGTTTTCTACTAGTTTTCATTGTATAAACATGTTTTGGGGCTGTAAACGTGAAAACTGTCATGACTTTTTTTTTTTTTTGCAAAGCACTGACATTTTTCCTGAGTTGTTAATTACTTAGTTTTTTATGCACACAAATACACATGGATGGATATTTACTAGATGATATTATTAGCATACATATTTTTATATTTATAGTGTTCTAGTTAGGTTTAGATTATGTTTATGGTTAGATAGCTGTGTGTTTTTTCTTGAAGTTCTTGTCACAGACCTGATGAAGGCTTTATTGCATTAGGTAGTCGAAAGCAATTTTAGTTAAGGATTTTTAAGTGCATTTTATGCTTTTCTTAATATCTGTTTGCAACACACTTTCCAAAATAAGGTAAGTAGTGTTTTCCTTAACTAGAATTTGGTTTGATCTAATTAGTAGTAGTTTGTGGGCTGGGTACTTGTTCTAAAATGTATTTTCATAGCCCATTTATATTATTTGTCTTGAATAGGCTGGTTTAAAATTAAACAATACGTACATTTTCCACACTTACTTTTAAGTATATAAAACATATGTTTAACATTGTTAAAATATTTCTGATTTTTTGTTACTGAGGATTGCTTGTTTGTGACAAATAAAGGCTTGTTGCTTTGGAACACTACCCGAGTTTCATGATTTTTGGAAATTACCGTGACTGTGCTCATCAAAGACAATTAGTTTCTTTGTTTTTTTATTTATCTAACAGTCATACAGACCCTTAAGTTTACTTTCATGTTGTGGAAAAATAATGAGGAAGATAATATTGGATAAGTCAGTCAGAATTGGAAAGGTTGGTACTTGAAACCATATCAGCACACATAAGTCGAAAATAGATCTATTACCACCTTTAACATGATGTTCAATAACCTAAACACAACAGCAACTATGAATGAAAATTGTGCTGTGATGTAATTTATATAGATTTAATTTCAGCATTTTTCAGGATCATAGACAAAACACGGATCAACTAGGTATTGATGTACACTTCATAATGTGGATAGTTGCATGGCTTACAAACAGAACATGTCAAGTAGCATACAGCAATCGGACAGGTGAAATTTGAAGTTACAGTCAGGGTGTACTCTGTATTAGGGCCATACTTGTTTGGATTGTATCTTTTATATCTATCTTTTTCATCTAAGGTGCTCTACAGTCTGTTCAGATGATATGTAATTGGGTAAACTGATTGTATATGTTACAGATAGGGCATGTCTGCAAAATAACTTGATTAAATTGACCATTTGGGCACAGGAGAATAATATGCTGATAAATACATCAAAATCAAGCATATATTTTGGAAGACATAAACTGAAAGGGGAATATTTAATACAGCACACAGTGATTGAAACTGTAGATTAATTTAAGGCCCTGGGTATATGGGTAGATCCAGCTTTGAGTGTTTCTAATCATATCAACCAATTGGTTAATGTCTGCTACTGAGCTTCAGGTTGTATAAAAAGATTTATAAAGTCTAGGAAATCAGAAATGAAGTCATTGTTAGTTGGTTACATTACACCTAAACTTGAGTATGGAATAACAATATGGAAACCTTGTAAGAAAACAAGCAAGAGTAAACCAGAAAGAGTACAGTGGAATATACCAAGGGCATCCATGGATATGAACAGTGAAGTTACTATGAAAGACTAAAATATCTGAAATTGTACAGTGTCTCATAGAGATATTTAAGAGGAGACCTTATTCAGTTATATAAGGCATTTAGAGACATCTATCCCTGAGAATATTTGAGGTTATCAAAAAGTAGTACAGAATCAAACAACCTACGTAGAAGATTCTATAGAAATGAGAAGTGTACTAATTGGTTCTTACAGAGCAGCTGATGTATGAAACAGACTACCAAATTATCTTAAAAATATCTAAACTAGTGCTTGCTTTAAGAACAGCCTGGACCCTTATTATGGAAACTGTTTTGGTATACTGGCAAGCCAGATGGGCATTAATGCCCTTACTTGAAATATTTGTGTATGTATTTAAAGCAGATGTAGTCTGTAGCAAGGGGTGAAATGTAAGAAGGGTAGTTAGTAGTGAAGCAGTGAAAGATGAAGGAACACTGTAATAGAAGAGGTAGTGATTGATAATGTATGTATATAGTTACAAAATTACATCAACATACTGGTTTAAACCTAAGGGAACTGTACAAAAGGGTAAAATATATGTCTGAGGCATTGCAAGAGTATAAACAATGTGGTCATTAACCAGGTGCATCAAGGCAGTGACATTGTGAACTTTGAGAGGGCTTTTCAGTAATAGTTTTGGGTAGTCAGTCATTCTGATTTTTCTGAGGGACGGAGTTCCAAGTTGCAGGAGTAAGATGGGAAAGGAGTTTTCTGGTACTGAAAGAGTAAATATTGGTCTTACTAGGAGGCTATCATCAGAGTTTCTAACTGTACGTATTGATTAAAAAATGTAGCATTTTTTAAAGGAGTCAGTAACTGTCATTGCTTTGTTTAAAAGCAAGGGTGTTCAGCAGTAAGGATTCTCCTGCATGAGCTGAGAGCCAATTAGCTCTTGAAAAGGTTTGGCAGTGTTGTTCATTATAGGGGATGAGCTGGATAAATCTATACATTTTATTCTCTATCTTCTACAGGATTTCTGTGTTTTGTACTGACAGAGAGAGCAATTGGAGGGAAATATTCTAGGCAAGGAAGCATTACACTGATTATTATGGCCCATCTGGTATCTTTAGAAGATGTGAAATTATGTAGTTAAATCTAAGTTGGGGAAAGCATGTTACTTCACTGCCCCTCAATATGTACGAGGAAAATTAGCATTGGGTCATCAGTTACACTATTAGTCAGCAATCAGTTTTTAAAGTCAGTTTGTAAGGGCTTATTTAGTTCTGTTAAGGAGGTTCCTAATGTAGAGATGTCTATATCATTAGCATAAATCAAGCAGCCCAAGATTGCAGAGGTCCAGAGGCAGGTCACTGATAAAGACAAATAGCAATGGGCCAAGAATATAGCTTTAAGAAACATGTATGGGTCACTGCAGACAGATTTTACTTAGACATGATAGTGAAAGTTCTATTTTGCAGGTTTGTTGGAAAAATAGAAGCATACTTTATTAGAGCAGCAAAAGATTTTAAGTTTTTGTAATCAGAATATCATGATGCGATGAAGTTCCAGTGGTTCAATAGGCAGCATACTCATGTTTGGCATTGTAAAAGCAAACATCTGTAGGGTCTGTTCCCACCCCAGTCACTGGATTAACTTTGTATTGTTAACATGCAGTGCAGCATTAGGGGTGCTGCACATCTAAGTGCATCATCCTTTGGATGAGACATTAAAGAGAGTTCTCGTCTGCCTGAGCTGGTGGTAGCTCAGCTGGATGTGAAAGAATCCACAATATTTGTCAAAAAGGATAGGGTAAAGTGGCTGGTGCCCAATTTCTCCTAGTTGGTATAAATATTCCCTTGGATGTCCCCTGAAAAATGGCCACTAGTCTAGTGGGATTAACCAAATCTACAAAAGATACATTTACATTTAATTTTTTTTTTTCACATCTACAACTTTAGCTCCAATACGTTTATTTTTCATGCCGGAATAGATGTAGTTAGTGCGACAAAGACAGCAGCTGTGGTGCTGTACTTGGGTCTAAACCCATGCTGCTTATCAGAAGGAATGTTGTACTTTGGTATTACAATGTTTAGTCAATATTCATTATGGGATGGAAGTCAGCTATTCTGGGAATGGAAACCTTAGGCAGAGAAATAATGGTGGCAAGTTTGAACAGTAAGTGGATTGTCAGATGGCAGAGTCAAATTAAAGATATGCAATCTTGTCAACTGAAGTGCGGCTTGATCAAAAAAAATTGCTGATACAACTTTCATTGACCCTCAGAGGTGTTTTTTTTTTTTTCAGAAGGCAAGCACCCCCCCCCCCCCACACACACACACACACACTGCAATCGAAGTTAAATATACCTACTCGGAGGTCACACACCAGTGGACCAAATAGAAAAATCCACTGTCAGTGAAAATTGTTTCACCCAAAATTTCGATCAACTGGCATGTACCCAGTAAAGATACGTGCAGATGGGGAAGAAAGTGATTGACCTTCCATTTGTAATAGTAAAGGGTGAAACTGTGTAGTGGTTAGTACTGTAAGGGTTAGGGAACTTTCTAATTAAATCCTTAGTTTGGAGTTTGCTGAGTAAATCCTGTTTTCTGTTTTTTTTTTCTTTCTTTTCTGTGGTAATAGCTTTAAAACAGAAATGTAGACAGTTAGTGATAGAGTGCAATGGTCCCACTTAGATAGTGTAATTTTGTGGGTGAAAGAGATTGGCATGGATTTTTGGTGGACTTCAAATACTATTCAGCAAGCCTTTTTTTCTTAAAACACCTTTCTTAAATGATCACTTATAACATAGGTGCACATACATTAACAGAAAAGAAAACAAACCATACATTAGATATATTTTCTTTCTTTAAAACAACTCTCATTTAGTCCATTATATAAATTACTCAGTTCCTGCTTTCCCTTAAAATTCCCTCCTCCATCCAAACATTATTTTGTATGCTTTATTCACAAGAATTCCATTTCTATGTAATTTACTCCTTCCCTTTTCTAAAGATCCAATTTCCATTATCCTTTTTACAATAGATTATGATATGCATTTTCTAGTACTTTTTTGGCAGCAAATATAATTAAATTTAATAAGGCCTTATTAAGTGTAAGCAATTAAGATCATGTGTTTCAGCTCAAAAGAATCATTTATTTAATTACAACCATCTGCTTCCCCAACATTTCTGGCAGAGTATACTGCAGGGAATTTTTAAAATCTGCCAGCTCATTATACCCCACTCCAAAAAAAAAAAATGTTTCCTGTTACCTCTTTCATCCCCATTTGCTATCTACCTGAGGAAAAAAATATTTGAAATCTGCTTGGGGTATAAAAATACTTACACAAATGTTTCAAAGTAAAAACTCCAAGCCTTCTGCAGTTTGTTGCAAAGTGGGTTTAGTATAATGGTTAAGGCTTTTACCTTATAGACTCAAGGTACAGGGTTAGATTCTGACCTCATGTTACTGGCTAGGTTTGAAATGGCTTTTTAGGGCAGTTAACCTAGTTTTCACCTATGAACTTGGAAGCCATGCTATACAAATGCCCTCCCACTGTTTCCTTGTAAATTGCTTTTTTATTCTCTCTCCTCAATATTTTATACTCTTCTCTGATTCTTACAGTTATGGAAGATTTTATATGCCCTACTAATTATCCCATTTTTCACAGCAGCTTCTGTTCTAGATTAAACTAAAAACTCTGCCAGAGCAGGTCTTTCACTTAGGACACCCCTATCACTTTAAATATACTCTGATATCAGTCCCTAGTAGGAAAGGCAGTCCACTAACATGCAGTCCAAACTTCTTCCTCACCTCATCCCACTCTATTACCCTTCCCTTTCCAGTTACTTGCTCAAATACACATTGGTTCCTTTACCAGTTTTCTCCAAGAAATTCCAGCCACTTCCTGCTTAACTTCTGCAACCCTGCCTCCAGTCATCCCTAATTTCCTTACTCCATTCTCATCTTGGCTTAGTTCTTGGAATATTGTCTGAAACTTCATGAACATAATACTCTGTATGGTTATTTGTAAACATGAACATGTTAATATGGTTTGATTACTTTTATATAAATGTAAACTTGCCTATGTCACAAGTGATAATTCAATAAAGGTGTTTAAAAAAAAAACATTTATCAACCAGAGAAGTTATGGAGAATAATAAAGAGCCAAAGGAATGTATCTATAAGATGAAGAGGGCAAGCATTTAGTGGGATAAGCTGACACTCCCTATATATCAAGATGGTTTAGGATTACCTGGTTTGAAGGGATATTTGAGAGCTGTACAGCTAAGGCTCATATACCTAATGCAAGTAGACAATTGTAATTCAAAGTGGAAAGGGATAATGATGAAGCAAAATGAGTTCAAGAAATAAGGAGAGAGTGAAATTTTGGATTCAGATCAAAATATTACCATATAAATCTGCATGAAGTATGAACCTGTGAAGTAGGTGGCCTAAAAGTGTGGAAGACATTATAACCTAGCACTGTTGGTGTGCTCTCTGTGGCATTAAACCATGCCTCAGTGACTGCACAGATGTCAGCATTCTCTAGGGTAATGACAGCTTCTAGGGAGTGAAGTTTTTTTGTTTAGACTCTTAGCATTGAGCAGTAATACCTTTAGATTTTCTTGGTTTGATTGGCTGTCAGAAGTACCTTCAATTTGGCATTGCCTAACTGTGGCACTGTCGGGGAAGACACTGTTTTAACTAATATACAAAAGCCTAGAGGGGAGAGATGCCGATCATCCATGGCAAAGAAGCATGTTCTGTTGACCATCTCCTTCCATACTGACAAATATTGCACCTCCTTAGAATGACATCAGAAACTAAGCCAATTATTAAAGTCAATCATCTTTTATTCGTATTGTGGCATCATCCGAGGAGAAGGTAAAATGCTGCTCAATGCTAAGCTCATACCAGCCTGAGACACATATTCCAAGATCTCTGTGATGTCTCTTCATATAGTCTAGTTACTCCTTTCCCATATCTGTGTCTTATTTCTATCATTTTAATCTCAATTTTCATTTTAACCCACACACGTCCTACCCTGTGCCTTAAGAAATGTATAAATCCCCCTAGTCAATCTTGAATCATTTCCAGTACCCAGTCCTTAAATTTCTCTTTAACAGGTAAGGTGGAAAAGTGCCAGTCTCATTTTTACAATACACTTCCATCTTTATCTTAATTTGTATTAGTGCATGATCTGTAATAGTTATTGGAAGTATCTAAAAGATTTTAAATAGACATGATGTAAAATATAATGTATATCCAGTCTATCCAAATTTCTTTAACCTGGGGAATAATATCTAAATTCTGAGTTCCTACTACTAAATTCACAACTTTCATGCCACATATTCTAGTACATTTCATCAAAAATCTGCTTTCATTTTTTTTTTCTGGTTGACTTGCTCCCAGGTTCTCCAAATGTCTTCTTTACTGAAGTCCATTCAATGCAATTATTAGCTAATAACTGAATGTTACCCAAACAGTTTCCATATCTTTTTTTCACAGTGTGTTTTCACACTGAAGACTGCTCAAATATTAGTGTACAGCAATCTTGAAAGCTTGACAAGGAACTTGTTTTGATCTGCTTCCCTGGGACTTTTAAGAAACTAGAGAAGGATCCACACCCTCCAAACAGCTATTTCTGCCTTCTTACAATTTCCCAAAACACTTCAAGAATTATTCTATGAAGCAAGTCAAAATGGAACAGATTCAGGAGAAAAATGCAGTGCCAAAGACACAACAATCCTGAATGACACAAGGGAACAGGGAGATCTTTAAAGATGCAGACAGGGGAAGTTGCCCACAAATGCTACTCAGACTTTAACCACTTTTTACATTTTTCCTTCCCTCCCTTCCTGCCTAAGTCTGCAAATGACAGATCTCCTTCAGATGAAACTAAACCCTTATGATTGCAGGCTAATGAGCAGCTGATTAGTATAAAAAAGAAGTTATGTACTCACCATAACGTTCCATTTGAGTAGTTATACTTCATTTTTCTGCAACCTGGGGGTATTCAGATCCGAGCCAGCAACTTATTTTCTAGCATCTGCTCCGAGCTCCTTCCCTACCCATAATACACCACTATCTCCTATCTTCCCTCAGATCGAGTTTGCTGCAACTATACACTTTAGCAACTCAACTAAATAAACCTAACATGTTTATTCACATGAAAAGGTTAGGGGGACAGAGGGTGGGAAGGTTGCAGAAAAATGAAGTATAACTACTCAGATGGAACTTTATGGTGAGTACATAACTTCATTTGAAGTAGTTAACTTCATTTTATCTGCAACCTGTGGGACAGAGTCCCCAGCTACTCAACAAATCCTGGGAGGCCCTCATGGAAGGATATTCCTGAGCACTACAGAGCCAAAGGATGCTCTACATCTGGAAATCAGATCTAATTTGTAATGGGAGATGAAGGTATGTGAATTTGCCCAAGTTGCTGCTGCACAAATGTCATCCAAAGGAACCTTAGACCAAAAAGCAGCAGAAGACGCCATGGACCTGGTAGAGTGAGCTTTAATCAGACGAGGAGGAGATAAACCCTTGTCTTTGTAAATATGTAGAATGCAGAGTGATCCATCTAGCTAAAGAAACCTTGGAAATGGCCTTTCCCAAATGAGGTTTAGAAAATGAGACAAATAATTGATCGGACTTACGGAAGGATTGTGTTCTATGAAGGTAGAAACAAAGTTGTCTATGAACATCTAATATTCACCTTTGTTCTGAAAATTTGGAAAGAAAACAGGTAGATGGTTTTATGTTTGATTGAGATGCCACTTTGGGTAAAACGAAGGATTTGTACGGAGAGAGATCCTGTCCTTATGGAAGATCAAATAAGGAGGCACAGCAGACAAAGCCTGCAGCTCAGAGACCCTCCTAGCTGACATACTAGCCACTAGGAAGGCTGTCTTCCAAAATAAAAACTTTAAGTCCTCTGATGCAGCAGGTTCAAAAGGAGGAGTTACTAATGCCTGGAGAACCAAAGTGAGGTCCCAAGGAGGAACTGAATCTTTGGTGGGAGGACGCAGGAAAAAAAGTGCCTTTTAAAAAAGGCTTTACATAGCCTGGAAGAGGCCAGGGCAATCTTATTTTCACTAGCATGAAAATTAGAAATGGCTGCCAGATGTACTTTCACCGTGGAGGAACTAGCTCCTTGCTGAAAAATATTAGTCAAGAAATCCAACACCGCTGGAACAGGGGCTGTAAAAAGAACCCAGTTTCTCTGAGAGGCCCACACAGAGAAATGTCTCCATGTACTGCAATAGACTTTCCTAATGGAATCTTTAAGAGAAGCCACTAGTATAGATTTTACAGGGGATGAAAGACCGGGAGTCCTGACAATCAAGGGAACTGGAGCAGCCAAGCTGTCAGCTTGAGACTATCCAGATTGGGAGGGTAGGCACCCAACAGATGAGAGATTAGATCCAAGCAGCGATCCAGGATCCACAGAGGTGCTAGAAGGTGAGACCAAAGGAAGGAGAACTAAACTTGATGAGGCCAGAATGGGCATTGAGGATCACTTTGCACCCCAGTCGGCAAGCTTTCTGAAGAAACTTCAGAATGAGTGGTAACGGTGGGTAAGCATACAGTAGCCCCAGGGGCCAAACATGGACTATGTCTCTGGGGGCATCCCCTAGTGAGGGAATCAGAGCAAAGAACTTGTTGCACTTTGTGTTGGAAGGAGATGCGAAGAGATCACAGCAAGGCTGTCCCCATGCAAGGAATATCTCCTCCGCTATTGAATGTTTCAGAGACCACTCGTACAGCATCAGAATAGCCCGACTCAATCTGTCTGCTAAAATGTTGGGGCATCCCGGGATGTGCGTTGTGATCAGAAACCAACTGGTGGAAATCACCCACTCCCACACTCTCATGGTCTTGCGACACAGAGGATAAGATCTGGTTCGCCCCTGCTTGTTGATGTACCAGACAACCAACATGTTGTCTGACTGAATTGCAATCATACCCAGAGGAAGGACAGTGTGGAAGGCTTTCAACGTTAAAAGCACTGCCCACAACTCCAGAACATTTATGTGCAACTTGGTCTCTATCTGGGACCACATGCCTTAGACTGTCCTTCACGAACAGTGCCCCCCCCACCCGAGTTGGGAGGTGTCTGTGGTCACTGTGGCTTTGGCTGGAGATGACATGAAAAGGCGTCCCGCTGCAACATCCGGTGAATGGAGCCACCAAAGCAGAGATGTCCTGCAGGTGTGACTGATCCTTATCAGAAATTCCATGGGCAGGTCTAGTCAAGACCATTGGACAGCTAGAGTCCATTGAAGGACCCGCATGTGAAGGTGTGCACAAGGGAGAATAGAGATTGCGGTAGCCATGGAGCCCAGGGCCTGGAGAACATCACTCGCCTTTGGAAATTTGAGGTCCAAGATTAGAGCGATGTGGTACCTGAGATGTAAGATTCTGTCTAGGGTTAAGAAGACTTTTAGCTGCAAAGTGTCTAGCCATGCCCCAATAAAATCTAGAACTTCTACTGGTTGCAAAAGGGATTTGTGAACATTGACTGTAATCCCCAGCCGATCTGCCAAGAGAAGAAAGTAATCTCAGGCCAGACAAAGAAGACACTTGGTGGACGCAGCAAAGAGCCAGTCATCCAGGTAAGGAAATACCTGAATTCCCTGAAGCCTCAGGTGAGCTTCTACTACTGCCATTACCTTGGTAAACACCCTGGGGGCTGTGGTGAGACCAAAGGGTAGAGCTCTGTCCTGGAAGTGACTGGCTCCCTGCTGGAAGCGTAGAAACCCCCTGGAGCTTATGTGGATCTTGATATGGTAGTAAGCATCCTGGAGGTCTAACAAGCACATCCAGTCACACTCTCGGAAATAAGGTAGAATGGACTGTAGGGTGACCATCCGGAACATTTGTTTGGCGACAGACAGGTTCAAGGCTGACAGGTCCAAAATAGGCCTGAGGTCCCCTGTCATTTTTGTCACTAAAATGAACCCAGAGTAAATGCCTAATCCGGACTGGTCGAGGGGGACCGGTTCGATGGCTCATTTGTGAAGCAGCTTTGAAACCTCTAGAGCTGCGGCCTCCCTGTGAGGGGGTGGGACATCTGGGAGGCGTCTTGTAGCACTTGGCGGGGCAACAAATGGGATAGTGTAACCTCTGGATATTATTTGTAGCACCCAATGATCTGCAGTTATGGACTCCCATGTCGCTGGGTGCAAGGACAATCTCCCCGCGACTGCCTCCAGAGTAGGACAGTTGGGCAACCCCTCAGGGCTGCTGTGAGGGCCTGTCAGAAAAAGGTTCCCTAGACCGGAAATTCCTGGGAACCTCCCTACCTCTGGGTCAGCATCAATCCTGTCCCCCTCTGCCTCTGGGAGAAGAGTTGTTCTGAAACCCTCGGGAAAACTGAGATTTCCAGAACCACATCTTCTATTACCCTCTTTGGTTCCTAGGAAAGGACCACTGAGGGTAAGGGAAGCAGATCCTGATGGCAGACAAAGTCTTCCAGTCTTTCTCACTCTGGACAAGAGTGTCACGTACTGTCTTCCCGAAAAGGGTGGAACCATCATAGGGAGCATTAGTAAATGATGCCTTGAAAGGGTTCGCAAACTGACACAACCTGAGCCAGGCGTGTCACCTCCTGGCTACACCTATCCCTGCTGCCCTAGTTGCACCTTCCATGGCGTGGGAAAGGAGGCACATGGACGTGTTTGATAGGCGTGGGAAAGGAAGAGCATGAACGTGTTTGATACTGACTTCAGAGTCGACATTTTCGCAAAGAACAGTTGTTTGTCCTGCTGCGATAAAGACTCTGAGGGAGACTCACCAAATTCCGAGACAAGGTCTCGCTGCAGCCGTATAACATGCCAAATAGTTCAGCGCATGGATGGAAAAGGTCGCTGACAAACACGCTTCCCAAACCTATCCACCGACTTGGACTCCTTGTCTGGAGGGTGGACTGAGGAACTCTCTTGTGCCAGTTCCTTCTTGGTGGCTGCTGTGACCACCATAGCATCAACGGGGGCTCCTTTAGACCAAGGTTGTCTGTCGGTGGGAGGAGAAAGAATCTTGTCAGGGCATTTGGGGATGGGCTCTACGGTGTCAGGCCCCTTCCATGCCCGTGTGGTGATAAGGTCCACCAAGGGGTCTGCTGGCGGGGACACCCAGGAAATAGATGGGCCTGTGCCAAAAGCCTCCAGGAACACTGACTTATCCGTAGAAGGTTTTGGGGCTGACCAACCTCCCCTCTGGTGGAAGATCTCCATGATGTCTCCGAAGGAGACATCTTCGGGAGGTGACCTGGGGGAACCTTCATCTAAATCCGTGTCCATAGTGAGGGACTCAGGGGAGTCCAAGTGCCTCCTTTTGCACTTGCTCTTACTGAGGCCCTCTTCAGTGGGACTCTCTGAAGAGGACTCATGAGCTGCAGGGGGTTCCTCAAGGGGGATAACCTGCGGCTCCTCTGGCATGGGCTGTCCCTGAGACAGGATGAAGGGAGTCATCGCCAAATCCAGTGAATTCTGGGTGGAATCCGAGGAGATGGGCTGAGGTCTCAATCCCTGGGAGAGAACCCTTTCACCACTTCAAACGCCGAAGGACAGCGCACCTCCTTGGCACCCAGCAAGGAAGAAGCTCTCTCCGGGTCTGAAGCAGGGATCGGAGCCGAAGCGAGGGTAGCCTGAGCTCCAAGGGAATGGTTCGGATCTGCAAAGGTCAGAGCCGAAGATGGATCCATTCCTTCTGGTTCGACTCCCTGTCCATGGATCCGAGAGTCGCTCGGATCTGAACTAGCCTGATCTGAGGAACTCAAGGTAACAGCTGGAGTCGAGGTTGGAGGAACCGTCGGCGCCGATCTACCAGCTCTAAAGAGTCCCGGATCCAAAAACCCCAAAGCAGCCGCACTGATCGGGGAAGGAGAAATGGGACAGAAAAATGGGATGGAGGTCCCCCTCTCTGGAGGGAGAGGGGCCTGGCAAGACTCCTATCTGTATTTGGGTCTGAATGAATCTCTGCATCATCATGTCCAAGACCGATAGGCTCAGAGTTGATCGTGAAGAGGCGACCAACTCAGATCTGGCTGGTCTGCGAAGCAAGGGTGAGGAAGGCCTCGGATCGGAAGATTCTATCGGCTCTGGCGAGAAACGGGGTGAGCAGAGCCTAGGAAAAGCTGGCCTCAAAATCTTGGATGGTGGACTAGGGAAGGGTTCCCTATCCAGAGGCCTCTTGCGAGGCCTATCCCTCTTCCTCTCTTCCTTGCGTCTTTCTCTGTCTTTTTCTCTCTCTTGCTTTTTTTCTTTTTCCGCCCCCACACCAGCACGAGCGGGAGTTTGAGTCCCTGTCTGAGTGGGTGGTTGGGCGGGAGTACCAGAGGCAGTGGCAAAATCCAGCATGGAGTTAGGGAGAAGACCCTTGGTAACCAATTTGGCCTTCCTATCCCTGACGGCCCTCAGCTTGAAGCCTTCACAAATTGTACACTGGATGGATAAATGGGGCACTCCCAAAGAGATTACACACAAAGTGTTTCCATCAGCCGGTGAGAGCTTATGGCCACACTCTGTGCATTTTTTGAAAACTGACTTAGGCTGATCAGCCATAGCCTAAAACTAACCGCCACTCCCTAAAGAGGAAACACAACACACTAGCACACACTGAAGGGAAGTGGGCCTAGCAACTACTCTTAATAAGAAGACTTTTTTTTTAAGCTAGAATCGACGAACAGTGTACACTAAAAGGGGGAGGGAAACTAACGACCACTTTCACACAGTCTAATACAGAAATAAACACACTTACAATCCCTGAAGCTCAGAGCAAAGGAGACCACGATGCTCACTATGGCACGGCAAACGAGATCTGAGGGAAGATAGGAGATAGTGGTGTATTATAGGGAGGAGCTCGGAGCAGATGCTAGAAAATATGTTGCCGGCTCGGATCCGATATGGATCCGAATACCCACAAGTTGCAGATAAAATTAAGTTAACTACTTCAGATCTCAGGATATGCAAAACAATTTGGGAAATTCCTCCCTTGCAGGACATCCACTATGCCAACAGACTAATGTAAACTGAACCCATTCTTTCCCAACTACTATACAGTAGGGCCATAGAAGTACCAGTGCAGAAAAAGGGGCAGGGATACCCCCCCCCCCAAAAAAAGGACTGCAGAGAACCATTTTAGATGTCTCAAGTTGGAATAAAATAGTTACAGTGTAAAAAAAATGTTCAAGGCAATCTTTCCCACCTATTTATAGAGGTATTACTTCCCAATAACCCTTGATTATAGCATTAGTCCTGTTTTCACAAAGTACAGGCAATTTCTTGACGGCTCACATTTCACCTCCTTGCTGTTTGGCTTTTCTGCTGCTTTTGGGGTTTTTGCCAAGCATCTTGCCCCAGTCCTTGAACACTTGAGACACTCAAAGTGATTCATATGTATCTATATTTGGATGATTCTATTAGGATGCTTACATCAGGCAAACTACAGGAGGTTGCCAGTTCTTAATCATACAGAAATCATGCCTCTGTCCATCCCACTTCAAAACGTCTTGAAAGCAATTGATGTAGTGCATGCTGTTTTGCCCACAGGACAAGATTGTATTAACAACCCAGTTCTTTCTATATATTGTAAGCAGACTCTTAACAGCTCCCATCATTCCTCAGGACTACAGAGTACATGTCAGAACCTTTCCTAATGGTACACAATAAAAGACTGCATATCATGAATCAGCAGTGTCAGTCCCTTTCATAAAAAATCATTGTGATCTCAACTTTCAAGAAAGGACTCCGGTGGATAGCACACATTTTCCTCAGCCCATTTCTCCCCATCACCCCAGATCCTAACAACAAACCAAACAAAAACCTAGGATCTAGGATGGGGAATCCACATAGGTCTCACGGTACAGAGCGTCTGGCCAAGAAACATGGAGACAAATACACACAAAACAGATATCGAGAGCTACATATGCTTTCAAGTTCTTCATCCCAGACCTTCATGTGGCAGTACTCAAGATAATAATGGGCAACACCATATTGATGTGGTGCATCAAACAGGGATCACTTCTGTCTGCTACAAAGATAAATTATGAAAGTCTGGGGCTGGGCCACCAGCATAAACATATACCTTGTAGCAGTGTACGTTTCCCCCCAGCCAGAATGTGCCAGCAAACTACCTGAACAGAGAGTATTCAGTACAAATGGAAGTTAAGAAAAAGGACTCTCAAGATCATGAGGTGAGGGATGCCAAGAAGAAACATCTATCTTTTGTTCTCTGCACCACTAGAGAGAGACCAAAGCAGCCAGTGCTTTCTTCATTCACTGGAATCAAAGCCTCATTATTCCAAAGGTCCTAGCTAAGGCGAAAAAAAAAAAGGGGGGGGGGACAATAGACAAAACACAGTTTCATAATCGTTTTCATCTCCCATCTCATCCACACAGTTCCACTTAGTTGTGTTTGGATCAGCAGAGGTGGGAACTTGGGCTTAGATAATTTCATGCTAGTAACCCAGAGGCATTTACTGTCCCCTAAGGTAATCATTATTTCAGAAGGACCAGATCATCATACCTAGAGCACTGGAAAAAGTTTAAGTTGGTGCAGCAACTAGGAGACATTCAATAGTCTACAGATTCTACATTACCATTCTGACCTAGCCTTTTTCTCTGTTATAAAGCAGCCATTTACCAATGCAACCTGTTTGCAAATAAGCCCTCCATCATCTTCTATTTCCATAGTCAATGTGTTCCACAAGATGCTATATCCATACAAGAAAACTACACCTCCTAACCCATTAAGCAGGATAACAAACCTGGAACTCCAAGTCCAACTTACCATTAAAACTCCCAAATCCTATTGTAGCCATCTAGGACTCCCTCTAGGACCCCTTCCGCTGGCTCACAACTCCTACCTATCTAATATGGAAGCCCTAAGCATTCAGCCAAATACCATTCTCTTAGGGAACTTCAACTACCCCTTCACTGGGAAACATCCCCTAACAAGCATGCCCAGAAATTTCTCCCCCCCCCAAATGTTTTATTAAATTTTCCATGAAAAAATAAGATGACAAAAGTATTCTCATTATAAGACAAAATATTAACTAAGAAAGATAAAACTATTTACAGTATATACACAGGCCTGAAGTAGAACTGCAGATCACAAGTAAAAATAAACAAGTTCTTGGTGTATGTATCAATTCAGAAAGAGTTGTGGTCCATTTGTAGAGTCTCAATAAATGATAACATTTTTATCCAAGGATTATTGACAAATGTCTTTGGATAGATTCTAAGTTCTTTGGTTTTAATTTCCTTGATTGCTCAGTCTTTGAAGGCAAATCTTCGGAAGTAGGTGAGCAATTAGTTTTCCATCTTCTGGTGATGCATTTTCTGGCAATAGAAAGTACTGACCACAATAAATATGAATTTGTTCTTATTCAGAGAGTAGCCTTCATTTTCATTAACAAGAGCTAAAGGTTTGGGCAATGAAAAGGAATCAGTGAATAAGGAGTTGAGAAAATCACCTATGCTGTTCCAATAACCATTGAACTTAGAACAGTCATAAAAAGTATGTATCCAATCAGCTTTAGTATGTTCTGTGCATCTCCAGCAGGATGTGTTGGAGTTATTAAATCTGACTATTTTGTTTAGTGTCAGAAATGCCCTATGAAGATACTTATGGGAGAAAATACTCAAGGATTGAGCACATGAAGTATACTTGATGGATACTTTTTTTTTTGTTTTTCATGTGAAAAATTGAAAGAACAACCTTTACATATCAAATTCCAATATTTCTGATTTATGCTAGTCTTATACAAAATTAACATGTTATGTAGTTTCAAAATAATATTGTCTGTGGTGAAGTTATTGTATAAAATTTCACACATGAAAGTTACCATCTTTGGCCTTTCCTGATAAGATGCATTTGTAGGCATTCTGCATAAATCTTGAGAATAATTTAAGCTACTTTGTAGAATTAACCAGTCCTGAGGAAGCAAATCAAGCTCTTTTATGAGAGTTTGAGAATCTAAAACTTTAGCATCATTCATGCATTGATGCCAACATATAAAATTCTTAGCTTCCCAGTGATCTAGAACATTAATATTATCAGGAAAATTTCTTGTAATCTTAAAGGGGGGGGGGTTAATAGTTCAAACCAAGTCATATCATCTGCATTACAGTTAAACTTTCTAAACATTTTAAAAAGTGATTTAATGAATTTAATTTTGTGGGGTTACCAATATTTTGTTGAGTAATGTGACATAAGAAATACCAGAACTTATTAGAATAATTACTTAGTGGAAGTTTGGCTAAGGAGGCAATCTGAAGTTGTTAATCTTCTTCCTATTCATCACTGATGGGTTCGGTTCCGAGTCCTCGGAACTGAGTTGGCCTTAAACCAAGCTTGCGTGCACCAAAAACTCTTGCGCTAAGCTGCTACCCGCAATGCTCTTTGCTGAGTTACCTCCAATCTCATTTGCCATGCAGCCATATAGCAGCGTTTCACCAAGCTCTCCAGTGAAGTGCTTTTTTCAGATATATTTACTAGTTTTGAAAAACATTTTTTCTCCTTTTATAATCTGTTCTTGATTTCTATATTGCTTCAGCTCTACCCACAGGTATTTCAGGGAGTCACCAAGAGACTGTCTAGCCCACGGGTCTCCTTTATGCTTACTCTGTGATTCCTCTGATTCCCCTTGTTCTATGGAAAACAATTCAGTTGAGAAGCAAAGTGATCCTCATTGCTCCGTTCTGGCCTCAAGTGTGGTTTCCCTTCCTTCGACCTCATCTGTTACAACCTCCTTGGATCCTAGACACTCGTCAGGACCTAATTTCCCACCCACAAGGGCTGACTCCCCAGAATCTGTCCACCCTCAAGCTGACAGCTTGGTTTCTCCACTTCCGTTAGTTGCCAGGCAGGAAACCCTCTCTTCACCCATCCAGGATATTATCCTGGCTTCTCATAAACCATCCACCAGGAAACTTTACAGGGATAAATGGAAAAGATTCTCTATTTGGTCACGTATTCAGAAGCTAGACCCGTTTTCAGCCCACATAGCCACTATTCTTCATTAGTTGGCTGAGCTGTTCAACAAAGGGGCCTCGGCTTCTACCATTCAAGTCCATCTAGCAGCTGTTTCCAACTTCCATAACGGGTCTGAAGGAGTACTACTTATCTACTGTCAGCTTTGCAAGACCTTCCTCAAGGGTATTTTTCACAGCAGGCCTCCCATCAGACAGCCGGTGAAGGCATGAAATCTGTCCTCGGTTCTACAGGCTCTCTCCTGCCCCTGTCTGAGCCGGCTGCGATCTAAAATTCTTGTCATGGAAATCCTTATTCCTGGTGGCTATAACTTCAGCAAGATGAATTTCTGAATTACAAGCATTATGTATCAAGAGTCCTTATCTGATCTTTCATTAAGGACAGAGTATCACTTCGTACTAACCCATCCTTTCTCCTCAAAGTGGTTTCTGATTTTTTTATTAACCAGTCCATTGAGCTCCCTGTGTTTTTCCCAAATTACTCTAACAAGGGAGAATACTGCCTACATTCCCTGGATGTTCATAGACAATTACGCTAAACTAAATAATTTCACAAGTCAGACCAGCTTTTTGTTTCCTTTGTGATACCTAGAAGGAGGTGCAGTATCAAAAGTTACTTTGTCTAAATGGCTCAGGGATTGCATTGCCTTCACATATTCACTTACAGAAGGATCTAAGCCTGGGCAAATCAAAGCTCACTCAACTAGGGCAATTGCAGCATCTGTTGCCTTCCACTCTAACGCCTCCATGGATGACATTTGTGCAGTTGCCATTTGGGCTAAGCCTCACACCTTTATCAAGCATTACCAACTGGATCTGATCTCCAGGGCAAGAGCGGCCTTTAGTTCAATGGTTCTCAGGAATGTACTTCCATAAGGGCCACCCAGGTTCTCCAAGAGGCTGAGGACTCGGTCCCATCAGTGATTTATTTATTTATATTTGTTGACCGGGAGTGTCCGACTGGACATAGGACCATTTTCAGCGGAGGCCCGGGGAGAAAAGCTCCACAGATAAAATAAACAGACAGTAGTTACATTGGATTACATAGCGATTAACAATTTACATAGCAATTACTTACAACATATTTACAGATGAACATAGTACATCAGTAGACAACTAGAATCTTTATCTGTGAAGTACATAACAGACATTAACAAATGTTACAATAAGAAGTTCCTGCTGTATAATAAGTACTAGGCTTATGAGCATCTGAGCTTGCTATAATCAAGGTAGTTAGTGGAGTGGAAAGAAAGGTAGTGGGGGATATTAGAGTGGGAGTTACAAGGGCATAGCCACCATGTTTTTAGGTGCTCTTTTAGTAAAGTTTTGAAGTGAGTTCCATAATTTGGCTATGGTGCAAGAGAATAGTGCGTCACCAGCAGAGTTATTGGCTTTAGTGATCTGCAAGTGATTTTTGTTGCTGGATCTTAGTGGTCTGGTGGCGCGATAGGGTTGGAGTAGATTCTGGAGGGATGGGACATTTAGTGGATAGTTTACTAGTTTGTGGGCAAGTGAGAGTTGATACCATTGAAGGAGGTGAGGGAGTTCAAGCCAGCCCAGTTCAGCAAGTGAGAGACAGTGGTGACTACGGTAGGATGCCCCTGTGGCGAATTTGGTGATTTCATTGTAGCAGGTCTTTAGCTTGTTTAGATTGCATTGCCTTAGGTTGGTATATATTGGAGAGACATAAAGCAGGGTGGAGATAAGGTGGGAATTTGCTATTGAAATCTTTGCTGCTTTGGTGAGAAGTTGCTTATTTCTGTATAACGCTCCTAGTTTTTTGTGGACTTTTTTATGGTCTTGGATATGTGAATGTCAAATTTTAGTTTATTGTCTATTTCCACTCCTAGCAAGTTGGTGTGTTCAGTTGGGTATATAGTGGTGTTGTCTTTTGCTGTGATGTTAAAGTGAGAGTTGTTTTGAGTATGTTTGGTGGGTTGGAAGATGAGTAGTTTAGTTTTGTTTGGGTTGAGTATTAATTGGGTATTGGATAACCAAGTTTCAACAGAGGAAAAGGCTTCCTGTGTGACTTTTTGCAGTTTGGGTAGGGACTGGGCTGAGCAGATGATGGTTGAGTCATCTGCATATTGTAGGAGTGTGCCATGTTTGGTGGCAGAGGCTAGATTATTGGTGAAAAGAGAAGAGAAGGGGCCCAAGGATGGATTCTTGGGGAATCCCTACGGAGACAGGTAGTTGGGGAGATATGTCAATCTGCCATACAACAGATTGTTTGCGGTCAGACAAGTAACTCTGAAACCAGTTGGTGACTGACTGTGAGAAGGATAGGTTATTGAGGACAGAGATACGTGGTTTGTGTGGGACCATGTCAAATGCTTTAGATAGTTCTAGGAAAGTAGCAGAGGAGAGATAGCCATTGTTTTTATGCTGTAGGATAGTGTTAGTAAAGGAGAGTAAGGCAGTGGTGGTGCTATGGTTTGGCCGGAAACCATGCTGAGTATTGGAAAGGAGGTTGTTAGTAAGGAGGTAGTGTGAGAGTGTATGCATCTCTCTAGTATTTTGGAGAGAGGATAGCTATGGGGTGGTAACTGGTTAGTTCTGTGCAGGGTCCGCCTTTGTGGAGGGGAATTATATGTGATACTTTCCACAGTGTGGGAACGTAACTTTCTGACAGAGATCAGTTAATCAAGATAGATACTGGGTAGGCCAGAGCATCACCTGCGATTTGTAGGTATTCACTTGGGGGGTTGTCTGCTGCTAATTTGGTGGGCTTAAGTTTAGTTAAGAGTTTTTTTTTTTATGTTGGAGGTAGGTACAGGAGAAAAAGAGAAGGCAGTGGGGAGATTACTAGTTGAAGGTGTGGGCTGGAGGGGAGGGGGTTGTGTTGTTTAGCTAGTGATAGTATGGTATGTGTGAAGTGTGTGTTGAATGAGGTGGCAATATTTTCTGAGGAGTGAGGGATGTTAGGAGGGGGTACTGACTTTACCTGGGTGGAGGATGGAGTTTATGGAGGACCAGAATTGTTTGGGGCTGTGTTGGGAGGAGTCTAGGGCAGACTGGTAGTATTGGAATTTGTCCTGTTTTATTAGCTTTTTGACTCTATTGCGTAGTTCTAGGAATTTCTGTCTAGTTGAGGGGGTTTTGGTTTTGCGCCAGTGCTCCCAGGCTTTATCCCTGTTTTTCATTTCTGACTTAGTGGTTTTCTGTAGCCATGGGGAAGGTTGTGCTTTGATTCTGGAAAGTCTTATGGGGGCATGGTAATTAAGGATGCTCAGGAAGGTAGTAGTAAAAAATTCAACTGCGTCATCAAGATTGGGGTACTTTATAGGATGCCAGTTACATTCTTTGAGGGATGAGATGAATGTGAGTGGGTTAAAGTTTAGGTTTTTATGTATTTGATGGTAGATGACAGGTTTAGCTTGGTATATGTATTTTTTGAGTAGGAATGTTGGAGAGTGATCACTGAGGCTCTCTGATAAGCAGCCTGTTATATATGACTGGGGGCTCTTACTGACTAGTATCCAATCCAGGATAGTGTGCTTGCTGGAGTTTTTATTTATCCTGGTTGGTGACTGGACTAGTTGGATGAAGCCATGAAGGTTTACATGATGGATTGGATGGTTGCCAGAACAGGATTGCCAGTCAATATTGAAATCACCTAAAATTATAGTTTCTTGGGGGAGATGGTGGGTAGACCAGCTGAGGAGGTTTTCCAGTGGAGGGATGTTTTGGCCAGGTGGGAAGTAGCATCCAATTATGTTGATGGTTTTGTTTTGGTATATATTATTTCTTCATTGCATATTTGTGGAGCTGATGATTTGAAGATCTGGATGTTTAGATGCTGTTTAAATATTATAGCTACACTGCCTCCTTTCTTGATTAGCTGATCTACTCTTAGTATGCGATAACCTGTAGGGAGTAATTGCTCACTGGTAATGTGAGGTTTTAGCCAGGTTTCTGTCAGGAAGACTATATCTGGGGAGTACAAGTCTATGGTGGCATGGAGTTCATGGACCTAGTTGGATAAACTTCTAATATTTAGGCTTAGTAGAAGGAAGTCACTTGGCTTTCTATTGGCTGTAATATGGGAGACATTGTGGTTTCTAGTCTGATTATGAGGATTGGGGTTGGAGATGTTAGAGTGGATGTTTCCACTTAGGGATAGTTTTGATATGCATGAGGTTATTAGTTTTCTCAGTTTTTGAATGTGTTTGTTTATAAGGGAAACTTTATGATTGTGCTCTGTGGGTAATAGGTATGGTGGGAGGGTTAGTATGTTAAGTTGTAGGGATGCTTTATGTTTGAGTAATATAGTTGGTAGAATATGTGGGGGGTGCATAGGGATGGTTCTTGAGTTGGTGGGAGGGGAGCTGAGTGAGGGTGAGACATGAGTGGTGGTGTGAGTAGCGGTAGTGGTTGAGTGGGGGAATGATGGAGCTTTGGTAGGATGTAAGATATGCAAGGAGAGTGCATGCAGTGAGCATAGGTAAGGTATGCTTGTACATGTTAGTTGAGGAGGTGTGATAGTAGTGGGAGGATGGAGGAGGTAGTGTTGGGTTAGCGCTGTGGTTGGCTATTGGAAAGATGGGAGGGGTTTGTGAGTGTAACAAAGGTGGGACCATTGGGGGCGGGAGGAAATAGGGGGCAGGGTGGGGAGCAAAGTGGGTAGAGACCCTGTTAGTTGCTCTTATGACGTGGCTAGAAACAATCAGGTAACAGAGTTAACCGATAAATGAACATATGATAGTGACAAGGGTGGTTGTAGGTTTAAAAATGGTGCCTGCCACAGGTAATATTAACTTTGGGATTGTCTTAAGGTAATAAACAGGGAAGGGGAGGGTAGAAAGTACAGTTTTGTACCTACCATAAATGTAGATGTCCGAACTGGATAGCATCTGCAGTCATATCAAATGGGTTGTCCTGTCGTCAGGCAGCCCTTCGGCCGGCCGGATTCCAAAGTCTGGGTCCGGCTTCGGCTGATGTCGCACTTCACCCGACGTCATCTCTGCTGGTCTTCGGGTATAAAGGCATCAGCTGACGCCATTTTCTTCAGTGTTTCTTGCCCCAGATGCCAGTTGCCCTCTTGGAAGGCTAAAGTTTGGATAAATGCCAATGTATGCAGACAAGGTAGAAGGCAAATACAAAAAATAAGCATGTATGTACATATATACAAACAAATACACCATAAGAGACTCCCCCCCCCAGCTAGCTATTAGGAGAGTAAATACCCTAGGAGTACCACAGAGGGGAAGGAGGGTGGGTAATCCTGACTGCAGATGCTATCCAGTTCGGACATCTACATTTATGGTAGGTACAAAACTGTACTATGTCCTTCATGGATGCATCTGCAGTCATAACAAATGGGTAGAATACCATAGCTAAACTAGGGGTGGAGGAAGAAAAAATTATGGTGTAGTTAGGATCCCTTGCAGTACAGCAGTGGCAAACCCTGCTCAGGATCTAGAATATAGAGGTAAATTGTAATGCTTGGCAAATGTATGCACGGAGGTCCAAGTAGCCGCCTCAATAATGTCCTTGGTTGCCACTCCTCGTAAGAAAGCTGTGGTAGTGGCTGTAGCTCTTGTTGAATGAGGTCTTATGTTCTGTGGCATTGGTTTTCCATGGTAGGAGTAACAGAATCTTATGCAATTTCCTATCCATTTGGAGATTGTCTGTTTGGAAATTGCTTTTCCTTCCCTTCCTGTTGCATAGGCTACCAAAAGCTGGTCAGTTTTCCTGTTACTTTTTGTTCTGTCCAGGTAGTAGCGTAACTGCCTATGTACATCCAAAGTATGTAGCAGTCTTTCCCCCTTGTTCTGTGGGTTGGGAAAGAAGGTAGGTAGGTGGATTGCCTGGTTTAAAGATACTCTGGATACCACCTTAGGCATAAATGTAGGATTAGTTCTCATGGACACCCTGTCTTGATGGAAGATTAGGAAGGGTTGCACTGCCATTAAGGCCTGTAGTTCAGAAACCCTCCTTGCTGAGGTAATTGCCAGTAGGAAAGCAGTTTTCCATGATAGGTGTTGCAGATCTGCTGTTGCTGCTGGTTCAAAAGGCGGGAGTGTCAACTTTTCTAGCACAAAGTTCAAGTCCCATGCTGGTAATGGAGGTTTCCTAGGAGGTTTTACATTCTTTATCCCTCTGAGGAATTGCCTGAGTAGAGGATGTGAGAAGACAGGTGGAACGTAGCTGTATTCTGCAGAAATAGCTGATGCATGTATCTTGATGGAGGAATAGGACAGACCTGTATGCAGGAGCTCTGCCAAGTACTCCAGGATGTTAGCAATGTCTATGTTTGACACATCCTTTCCTCTTTCAGCACTCCAAGTGACAAACCTTTTCCATTTTCCTGCATAGTTCCTTCTTGTTGAAGGTCTTCGGGCTTCAAGGATAATGTCTTTAACCCTTTGTGATAAGCCTGGGTTAGCTGTTGTTAAGTGATGTTCCAGGCAGTCAGTTGTAAGGTTTTTAGGTTTGGATGCATGATGTTGTAGTTGTTCTGAGTTAACATCAAAGGTATCAAGGGTATTGTCCACATTATCCCCTGTGACATGCTCCTCAGCAAAGGATACCAGTGTTGTCTTGGCCAATTCGGAGCTATCAGGATTATCCTTGGGCGTTCCTCTTTGATTTTCAGAAGTACCTTGTGCATCAAAGGAAGAGGTGGGAATGCATATGCTATTAGGCCTTTCCAACTGAAGGATAGAGAGTCCACCCTCCATGCCCGTGGGTGGGACGTCCTTGTGCAGAATTTCCTGAGCTGGTGGTTGAGTGGGGATGCGAACAGGTCTATTTGTGGCATTCCCCATTTCTTTGTGATGGCCTTGAAGATGTCCGGGTGTAGCATCCATTCGTGAGCATCCGAGGTGGTTCTGCTTAACATGTCTGCTAGGGTGTTTTCTTTTCCTGGCACAAATATTGCCTGTAACTGGATGTTGTAGCTCAGAGCCATGTTCCAAAGGTCCAGAGTCATTCTGCATAGGGGGTAAGAATGAGTGCCCCCTTGCTTGTTGATGTACCACATGACTGTGGTGTTGTCTGTCCTTATCAATAAATGGCCTTCTTTGAGGAATGGCCTGAATTTCTGGATTGCTAGTTTTACTGCCAGCATTTCTTTTTGGTTTATGTGCAGGTGCAGCTGGTCTGGAGTCCACAATCCTTGTATGCACTTGTCCAACATGTGTGCCCCCCAGCCTAGGTCTGAGGCGTCCGTTGTGATGGTTTGGTTTGCTTGACCGTTTTGGAAGGGCAAGCCTAGGTTTGACTGGCATGCTTGGGCCCACCATAAGAACTCTTGTTTCAGGCATGGGATTAGTGGAATTTCGGTTTCTAAGCTGTGTCTGTGTTGAGACCATAAATTCTTTAGGTACCACTGTAGCTTTCTCATATGCAGTCTGGCATGGGGAATCAGGATTATGCATGATGCCATGAAGCCCAAGGCCTGTAGTATTTTTCTTGCTGTTAGCTTGTTCTTTTTTGTTAATGCCAAGAAGTAGAGAGGAAGTTGTTCTTGTTTTTCTGCAGTCAGGAATGCCATTTGTTTCACTGTGTCCAATTCTGCACCCAAGAATGTTCTTGTCTGGGATGGAGTTAGTCTTGACTTTTTTAGATTGACTGTGTATCCCAGGGCTTGTAGTAAGCAAATGACCCTTTGTAAATCTGTTGTCAGCTTGTCTTTGTTGTCCGCTTGTAGCAGGCAGTCGTCCAGGTATGGATAGATTTGGATTCCCTGTAGCCTGCAATGAGCGATTACTGATGCCAGGCATTTTGTGAATACTCTGGGCGCAGTAGATAAGCCAAAGGGCAATGCTGAGAATTGATAATGCTCTGATCCTGCAAGGAATCTGAGGTATCTTCTGCAATTTGGTCGGATGGGGACGTGCAGGTATGCCTCCTTGAGATCTAGAGTCACCAGCCAACACTCCTTGCCCAGCATGGGAAGAAGTTGCTGTAAGGTCAGCATTTTGAATTTTGGAACGATGATGTATGTGTTTAAGACAGACAGATCGAGAATGGGTCTCCAAGTTTTCTCTTTTCTTGGGACTAGAAAGAGTCTTGAGTAAAATCCTTTGCCCTGTTGATTTGCTGGTACTCTTTCCACAGCTCTCATCTTGGTTAGTTGAGCTACCTGGTTTAGAGCTTCTGTTTTTTGAGTTGGAGGTAAGTTTGGCATTCCTCTTTTTACTGGTAAGGTGTGGAAGTGGAACCTGTAGCCTTGGTCTATGGTTTTTAAAATCCACTTGTCTTTTGTGATATAGTGCCAATTTTGTGAAAATAAGGCTAACTTTCCGCCTAGAGGTGCTGCTATTTGCTCCCTGGTAGGCGGTGTCAGAGCCAAGTCACTGTGATTGTCCTGTTGCAGTGGCAGTGGTTGTGTCAGTGCCTCGCTGGTTATTGCTTTGCCACTGGCGTCCTCTGTAGGCATCTCCTCTGGATTGGTTTCTGCCTCTAGAGCGTCTATTCCTGCCTCTTTGGGTCTTTGAGGAGTCTGGAAAGGACCAATTTTTGGCAGGCCAGTTTCTGCTAAACCGAGGGGGCTGAACCTGTAAGAAATCCTTAACTGTTTGTACAGATTTTGCCTTCTCTTCCATTTTCTTCATTACTTGTTGAGCAGAGGTACCAAATAGACTGTCCTTATCCATAGGAGCATCTAACAGCTTTGCTTTTACATGATCCGGCAGGACCTGCTCTTTCAACCATGCATGCCTTCTTATCACTGTGCCAGTCATGGCTGATCTAAATGAAGCCTCCAGTGCATCATAGCCACATTTTAAAGAATGGTTACTAACCTGCTGTATGTTATTCACCATTTCTAAGACATATTTCTTATCTAAGGATTCTTCAGAGGAAAGTTTCTTAGTCAACTGATCAAGCATAACTCTTGGTATTGGATCATGTGAAACTGACAGTTTAAAGCTCTAGCTGAGAGAGTAGCAGAGGTGTAAACTTTTTTGCCCCATCTCTCTAATGACCTGGATTCCCTTTCAGAAGGGAGAGGGTTTTTTGTTGAGGTAGAAGCTACTGCCTTAGGCCCCTGGGATATAGTCTCAGGATCTGCAAGTGGGGCCTTGAAAAGGTGGTGATGAGTGTGAGGCACCCTGTAAAATCTGTCTGGTTTGGCAGGGGCTGGGGGTAAAGAATCAGGTGCAGTGCAAACATCATTAAATGCATCATCCACAACAGGCAAAACTGGAGGTATAGCTAAGGGCCTATGTTGTGGTAAGTGCAGAAAGGTCCTAAGCCTTTTTCTTGAATCTGAGAAATCTTGTCCCTGCCATTGGAATTGTTCTCTCATGGCATGTAAGGTTTCCCCAAAGGAGAATTCCTCTGGTGGAGAGGCAGATGGAATGGATTCATCAGCATCGGAGTCTTCATAAGTGGACAAAGGAGCCTCTGGCTGGTCTGTAGTGTCTGAGTCCTCCGAAGAATCATCAGAGCACTCTTGCTGGGGTGGCTCTGTCCTAGGTCTCTTTTCTGGAGGCTGAGAGGCCCTGTCTGGGTGTGATTGGGATCCCCTAATTAAGGAGATTAAATCCTCTGCCAGAGTAAGCATTTGAGAGCTAGAAGTGTGTCTGTGTGAGGGGGCCTTAGCAGGCACTGTTTTAACAGTTTTGGCTGCTTTGGCCCTGGCAAAGGCCTTGATAGACATGGCTGCAGGAGGCCTAGCAGCACCACGTGCTGGGGTAGAAACATCCAAAGGGATGGTGTCAGATAAGTCACTAGAAGCCACAGTAGTAGGCAAAATTTCAGAGGCCGATTCAACTAAAGTAGCAGGAGCCTCGGTAGTAGTCATGGATTCGGCTGAGGATTGACCGGTTTTCTCGGTTTCAGCCGAAACCAAGACACTCGCGGCTTGCTTATCCGTGGTTTCGGCCGAAACCGCGGACCGCGAGTGTCGGTCTTTTTGTTTGCGTTTTTTAATTATTTGGGTAGTCGGATGATCCGACGGCATAATGTACGCAAAAACTGAGCCGAAAAACTGTTCAGCAAACTCCGACCGACGCCTAAGCGTTCGTCGGTTGAAGGAAGCACAGGCTAAACAGGCAGCTACGTCGTGGTCTGGGCCTAAACAAGGTAGGCAGTAAGAGTGGAAATCTTTATGAGGTATTTGTTTCCCACAAGTTAAACAATTATTTACTTTTTCTGACATCGGCTGAGGCAAGAAAGAGTCCCCAATGGGGTACTTAGCTTTTTAGAAGTCTTCGAAGTAGTATTCGTAGTAGGAATCTCTGGATCTGACCGACCGGCACTTGCGAACAGCTTCTGCTTCGGCGCCACGGCAAGAAAGACTGGGGAAAATGGCGTCGGCTGATGCCTTTATACCCGAAGACCAGCAGAGATGACGTCGGGTGAAGTGCGACATCAGCCGAAGCCGGACCCAGACTTTGGAATCCGGCCGACCGAAGGGCTGCCTGACGACAGGACAACCCATTTGATATGACTGCAGATGCATCCATGAAGGACATCAAGGGTGTGAGCAGGCAGTTCTTTGTACTGCTGCTAATGAGCCAAAGCAAAGACAAGTTTGTGTTTAAGAAACAATCACAATTGACCGAGGACTGCTCTGAAACTGTAAGTCATTTCTTAACCATGTCTCAGGTGGAAAAACAGGATAACCTTGTAGCAGTAAGCTACTGTGGTCTCAGTTTAAATTAACAAACACACAGTATTGATCAGTTATGGATACTATTTGCTAACAGAAGGGAATAAGGGAGAAAGTGGAAGATGAGTGTGTGTGTGGGGTGGGGTGGGGGGCTGCTTACAAGCCAAAGTAGAGTGCTCTCCAGGGGAAAATGAATATTGGCTCAAACAGGTAGACACATACTCAAAGTCAACTTTAGCTGTTTGCAGACAGTTCAGACCTGGACTGCACTTTTCTTATAAGAATGATAAAGATGGTACCGCAGTTGAATACTTAAGAGTGGTGTTAGGTTCAAAGTCAATTTTAGCTGTTTGCAGACAGTTCAGACCCGGACTGCACTTTTCTTATAAGAATGATAAAGGTACCTTTGATAAGAGATTCTTAAAAGAAAGATAAAGGTGGTAATGAATAGGAAGAAGATTAACAACTTCAGATAAAGAAGTTATGTCTTACCATAACGTTCCATCTGAGGTGTTGATCTTCTTCCAGTCATCACACCCTCCCACTGACCTCCTCCTAAGGTTCCTGGCAGATCTTCTAGGTCTTTGTGGTGTATTAGGGGTTCTGCACAGAGATGGTCTCCGACTTATTCTTTCTCTACATGTTGCATGCAAACTCGATCTGAGGTATCTGAGCAAAGGGCATTGTGGGTAGCAGCTTAGCTCGAGAGTTTTAGGTGCATGGAACCGAACCAATCAGTAATGACTGGAAGAACAACTCAGATGGAACGTTATGGTAAGACATAACTTCTTTTTTTCTTTACTTAGTACAGTAAGGTGCAGTAGTTTCCAGCTAGTGTGACAATTTGTATTAATCCAATTTAGAATAACCTTAAATATGGATGCCTTAATGTATGTTTCAATGTCAGGGAACTTGATTCCTCCTTGTTCCCAACACCTAAAGGCAATTCTGTTTCTTTTGGGGAACCAAAGATATAAGGACTAGAGCTATATAATAGAGTGTTTTTGGTAAAAGTGTCATTTTTATTAACTGTAACCAGTCTTCAAGTGTGAAAAAAAATGTTACTCCAGTTAGCTGTGTACTTAAGTTTATAATATTTTTTATAGATATATTTGATTGTGTTCTCTATGGAATTACAGTGTTATTCCTAGATAGTCAAAAGAATGTGAAAATGCACCAGTAACGTGATGATTATCTCACTGTATATTTTTCTTATTTAAAAGCATACGTTTGGATTTTGATTTATTAAAATGTAGACCTGAAATCTTCTGGAAATGGTTCACCACATAATCTAATTCTAACAAGACTGACTGTGAATTAACATAAGAAATATATCATCTGAAAAATGCATTATCTTGGGAGTTAAACTGATTGTAAATATCTATACCCATGATTTTAGATTGTCACGAATAAGGGCAGCAAAAATTTCAATGGCTAATGCAAATAAAATAGGGGATAAGGGACATCCCTGCTTAGGGCCTTTGGTTATTCGAACAGATTCAGACATAAAAAGGGCCTAATTTAACATAAGCTACATTGTGTTGGTATATATATATATATTTTATTAGAGAAATGAAAGAAGAGGGAAAGTTAAAATGACACTTCAAACATATATTCCCAGGTGATGGCATCAAAGGCCTTTTTGATGTCTAAACTAATCACTACTGCTTCATTTTTCTTGTTCAAATATTCAATAAGCGTTAAAATACTTTTAATGTTATCATATGCATGTCCTTCATGAATGAAGCCTGACTGATAATCATTTATTATTTGTGTTACTGGGACCTTCAGTCTGTCTACAAAGATTTTATAATTATTTAATAGTGATATGGCTCTATAAGAGCTACAAAACGCAGTCTTTGTTGGCTTTTATAATAGGTGAAATTACAGAATATCTTCATGAAGGTGGTATAACACAGTGTGATTGAACTTCTAATAAAGTTTTACAAAAGAAGGACAATACAGATGTGGGGAACAATTTATATTTCAATGATTATACAGTCCATCCCAGGGGCTTTGTTAGGCTTGAATGCTAATTTTTTGTTTAATCTCTCTACTGATGATATTTATTTTTCAAGGACTGTCTAGGTTCTCAGAGAACCTTAGCAGAGATTAAGTGAAGGAATATCTCATTTAATGTGATCATTAATGAATAACAGGAATCAAAGTGTTTATAATAATGAAACTTGAAGGCATCTAAAATGTCTCCCAACTCAAACAGTTTTACTGGAGCCTTCATGGAGTAGTTTAGCTATATTATTTGAATTACAGTGTATCTTGGCTCTCACTGACAGATTGTGTATACATTTGGGGGATGATGCATAAGAGTTTATTTTTAATCTTTCCAATGCAAAGTTAGTTTTACAGCATAGGATGTCTGAATATTGCTTACTAAGCTTCTCAATTTTTTCTCATCTTATCGCAGGTAAGTTGAAATGGATCAGATTTAATATTTAAGAGTTGAGATTGAATGTTTTGTAAGTCAAGTCCCATTTTTGTTTTTGAACCCTGCAATTATTTTACCATAAATATAGGCTTTTAATGCATCCCATATCAAGATTATGTTACATTTTTTGGAGTAAGGGTAGTCTCTAGAAAAAATTGTACCTCTAACTTGTACCAGGGTTTAAAGTCATTAAGTTTTGTTAGATAAGCTGGGACTGTAGTTACAGGAATAAGTCTTTTATAATTAATACGAAATTCAAGGGAGAGAGTATCATGATCTGAGATGGGGCATGGAAGAATTGCAAAGGAGGAAATATTCAGCCTTAGGTCATCAGAAACTAAAATTTTGTCTATTCTAGTCAGAGTTTTAAATATATAGTCAATATGACAATATTTCAAAGAGGTGGTATCTTTAATGGTAAATGTGTTGAGTAAATTAACTCTCAACCCTTTTTTTAAGTCTTGCAATAAGTGAAAGCCTCAACAGAGGATTATTAGTGGTGTCAGCACTATCTAGTATACAGTTAAAATCACCACCTATGAGATTACCCTTATATACATTATTAATGTGATCAAGATTTTTTTTTTTTTAGCAGTTTTACTCCCAAACCAGAAATCCCAATAAATATTGACTAGGCTCCAGACTGTTATTAAATTTTTAAGTATGGTTAGAAGTCCTTCTGGATTTTCACATTTATATAACATTTGAGGGAGGACGACACTTTTTCCTCCATAAAATCATTATCCTCTTTTTTTTTTTCTCTTATATGGTGTATTAGCAAGGGTGATGTAGTTACTACGAGTCCAAATTTCCTTTTCAGAAAGCTTAAAATGTTTCTTGTAGGAGACCTACCTGGCCTTTAACATTCAGATAGTTTAGTACGTTTGACCTCTTCCTTGGATTATTTAATCCATTAATGTTTAAAGACATTAGCGATAGTGTTACTGAGAATCAAGTAAGAAAAGATAAGGTGAAATATGTGTAACTGCTGTTACTAAAATCCAAAAACTCTTTCTCGTGCATATAGGAATGGACTTATGAGTTGGTACCAATGTAACAAAAAACTGCAGTTTGAAACTATGAAAGCATATTAACATAGGGCCTAGGGTGGGGGAAATCAATAAATAATATATCTAACAAGTTAATAAAAAAAAAAAAAAAAATCTACTATAAAATCATGGAATTCCTAGTCTGGTGGAAAGGCAAAGTTCCAACAGACTACTTTTGAGAATTTTCCATGCCAAGAAGCAAAGTCTCATAAAGGAGACAGTTCTGTAAATAGAATATTCTAAAGGCTGATTCTAGACATAGGTTCATATGGACTCTAAAAGGAAAAGAGAAATGAACAATCTTGGGTTGTTTCATCAACTTTTTAATTTTGGAAACAGTTCTATTAAAGTTAATTAGATACAAGTTGCCAAGCTTAAAGACCTAAATGCCATCCTTAAATGCTGAAGAGAAAATTATGTATGTATTACAAGATGCTTGTCCAGTTCGATTCTCAGCTAGAGCATCTTGTGTGTGGAGAGATGCGGGAATGGGCGTACCTTCGTTGAAGGTTGTGCATCAGGGCCAGCAACTCTGCATGTAAAAATCTACTGCCAATCATTAGCGGACCAGAGTTCCGCTGTGGCAACCCCTAACCAGGAAAAGCCGAAAGACACAACAACAAGATGATTCTATGACACTAAGTTCATATAGCACACAACAGTTGTAACAGACAAGGTCATGTAGAAGATGTTCCTAATTTTTATCGATTCCCCTCATTAAAATGATTTCAAGTATGAAAATACAAAAAGCTAACAGTAATAATACAAAGCTAAGAAACTAGTGAACAAGAAAATCTAACGACCCTCACCACTTAACTGTAAAGTAATTTAACTTAAAGAACAAAATATCATAGAAAACTATAATAATTTGTGTTCAGTATGCAGCTAATAGCTGAATAAAAAAATGTAAAACCCTACTAAAAATAATGAAGGCAACTTTAACTATCACCAGTGGAACAGGGATTACGGGATATATAACAGTAATAGAGTGTGCACATCCAATTAAAATTTCCTCAGGAATGAGAAGAAACCACTTCAAATTAAAGTAAAAATTAATTAACTATTATGTTAATACACTTATAAAATCACTGTGCACGTGAGACATCAGCCTGCATTAACAGAGATAATATTCAAATATATTGTAAAATAATGTTAGTCTACCAAAAATTAAAAGTACTACCTATTTCAGCAGTATATTATTATAGCATGCCTTATTTCATTAGGATTATTAAAAGCAAATAAAGACATGCATCTTGCATCCAAATCAGTGACACAGCATATTAGTATTATGTGCGTCTATAGCTGCACATTCTCTAATCAGAGCTGAAAGGCTCCTGCAGTTACAGAACTAAAAACGTTAAATCAAAATTGGGATACTCTAAAATTGCTGCAACTACACTTTAAGCACAATTATGATGGAAAATCTATAGGAGTTGCAATCATTAGTTAATAAAATCTATATTTAAAATTTAAAAGAATGAAAAGATGCATAAATGTGGTAAAAAAAAAAAAATGAACACCCCTGAATGACAAATGTATTAATTCATCATTGTTAATAAAGGTTAAGACTTTGCTAACATGTCTAAACAATGAAGATGTTCATCTCATCTATTAAAGCAATGTCATAATTAACTGTCTGTGCAGATATAAATGTGCTGCATTAATACAAATGTTATCACCACTTGCTGTAGAATCAAAAGCCATGACAGCTTGTTGCTTCTGTAGCATCTGCTGACACACACACCAGACTATGAAAGGGTGAAGAGAAGTGTAACAGTACAATTTTTCCTTTTAACTTCCTGTGTAACAATATATGGGGCGGATCAAAGACTCAGCACATTACAGGGATGATAAATTGCAGTTAAAACATCTCAAGTTAAAAAACATTCTAATGAGCAATTTGAAGTATAAACTGTTGAATAAAGCTTTAAAAATGTCCTGAAAACCCATGGCCATTTTTAAGTGAAAAAAATGGCTGTGAATGTAAAACACTACTAACTACAGAAAGTGTGTTTTAAAGGGAAAGAGACTATTAATAAAGTTTTTAAGTTTAAAACTAAACAAAAATGTTGTTTAAGTAAACACTGCACAAAAAGAATAGCACATTTTAAATATTTAGATACTCTAAGAAGCACAACTAATGGCATCTAGTATAGATGAATGTGCAAACCCAGTACTGACAAGGCTTTACAGCAACGCAATCATTTACCTGTATAATACTTGACGAATAGTTGATTTAGTGAAGAATGTTTTTTTTTTTTTTTTTTTTTTTAAGTAGTGGAAGCTGGTGAAACATTCAGTGATTCTGAACTGTGTGAATATTAAAGTGAGAGAAGAAATAGCATGTATAAGGTATACATTATTTAGAAGTAGATGCTTTGAGAGATTTTGTAGCATTGGCAGCTGTGGTGTCAGTTTTCCATTTCTTCATTTTCATCTATGTCCAACTATTTTTTCTGAATTTCTTTTGATTGCAGGTGATGTCCAAGCCATATCTTCAGGAATAGGGATAATGTCATTTTTTTTTAAATAAAGGAAGAGACTTTGCCCAAGTTGTTAAATGTTCTTATTTTATTAAAGGTGTATTTTAATCTGAGCTGGCTAAATGATTTGTGCTTTTATGTTGTTTTGTTTAAGTAGTTTAACAAGGGGCCAGCATTTCTTTCTCATGTCCAAAACTCTTGTAGAGTAGTCATTATCAAATCTTATTTGGCTCTGTTTAAATTTTAATGGTGCTTTCCTCTAGGCTGTTTTAACAATAAGTTCTTTGTCAATATATGAAAGATATTTTACCACAATAGATCTAGGTGATGCTGATGTAGTGGCTGGTTTCCCAATGGCTCTGTGAGCCCTTTCTATGCCATATGAAAGTCCTTCCTGAAGGAAACAAAATTTCAGGAATCCATTTGTTTAAGGAGGAGACAATGTTCTCTCCCTCAGATTTCTCAGGAAGCCCAAACATTCTGAAACTACAACTTATTTTCCCATTCTCCAGGTCATCCAGTTTATTTTGTAACCATGCATTTTGTTATACAAGAAAGACAGTTGAGTTTTCATCCTTAAGGTGGCCATCGATGTCTGATAACTCAGTTTCCATATAGGAAATTTTGGTTTGGTGCTGCTGTAGTAATTCCATGACCGAGGCAATTCTCCTTGAGATTTTCTAATTTTAGGTAGAGCTCTTGCAGGGTGGATGTTACCAACTGCTTGTCCTTTCTCAAGGCAGTGTCAGAATGAGATTATTTAGATGTGCTCATTTCTGGAATATTTTTAAAACAATCCACCAAAATGAAGATAAACTTAGAGAAGGATGTTATGAATAGATTTTTGTAGAAATCAACTCCAAAACAAGAAGTTATGTACTTACCATAACATTTCATGAGTGTTGTCCATCTCCACCTTTATTCTCACATATGGGTCAGATCTGATCCCTCAGATCAATCTCAGCCTAATACAAAAAGCTTGTGGCCTTCAACTAAGCTCTCAGGCACCCTTCCCTTCCCAGAACACACTTCTCCATTTCCTCAGATCTTGTTTGCCAAAAAAAAAAAAAGATCACAAGCATTACAGACAAGTATCCTCTAGAAACCCATTTTCTGACGCCAATGATTGCATGAAAAAAAGGGATTTTTATTACCCATTCTCCTAGGAGACTAGGATGGGGGTTGGTGGGAGGGTTGTGAGAATAAAGGTGGAGATGGACAATGCAGATGGAATGTTATGGTAAGTACATATATCTTCTTTATGTGATGTTGTTAATCTCACCTTTATTCTCAAGTATGGGACAGCGTTCCTAAAACCCAGATGGTTCAAGAAAGAATACTCCTCAGTACCACAGATCCAAAGGAAGCTCTATTCCCAGACACCAAATCTAGTTTGTAATAAAGGTAAGAGGGTTTGACCATGTTGGTGCCACACAAATACTGTCCATTGATACTCTAGCTAGAAAAGCTGAAGTAGCAACAGCTCTAGTAGAATGAGCTCTCCCAGGTTCATGCAGTTTATTCTGGGAAGTATTTAAAAAAAAAAAAGGGCAATGCATACAGGAAGCCATTTAGACAAGGTAACATTGGATACCAATAAACCTTTTCTTGTTTCAGAAAAATAAATAATTGATCAGACTTTGCAGACAACTAAATAGTTCAGAAATAAAAACATAATTGTCTGTGAACATCTAATAAATGCAACACATATTCTCCTTTATTCTAAAAATAAATGGGGTAAGATCTAGTTAATCCTTGTTTGCTGATGTACCAGACTGTAGTTCAAGTGACTGGTTAAGATTATTTTCCAAGTACTACCTTAGGAAGGATTAGTACACAGAGAAACAGTCTTTATGAAATGCCAAATAAGGAGGATTAGCAGGTAAGCCCTGTAACTCGAATATTCACCTTACTGAAGTAATAGCCACCAGGAAAATTGTTTTCCATGTCAAACATTTTAGATCACAACTGGCTAAAGGCTCAAAGCATGTGGGGGGCAAATAATATGAGAGAGTACAAAATTTAGATCCCAAGGAGGAGACTGACTTTTATATGGAGGTCTTAACAAGGTTCCTTTTAAAAGGCCTTACAAAGCCTGTGAGACATGATAGGAAAGTCATTTTCCCCTAGATGAAAGTTGGAAACAGCAGCCAGCTGAACGTTTATAGTCACTGTTGCAGAACCTTCATTAAACAGCTTTGCCAAAAAAACCCAGAATAAAATGAAGGGGGCCAGTAAAAGGCAAGTATAGTTGTGTACACTTACCATAAATGCAGATGTTTGACTGTATTCACTGTTGCAGTCATTACATTTGGGTTATCCCTGCCAGGGCAGCCCTCAGCCGGCCCAAATACAAGCGGCTTAGTATTTCTGAGTTGGCTGCGGTCGCTTCAGGACAGATGTCAGGTCATCAGTAGTATAAAGTAAGGCAGCAGAAGCCATTACATCAGTTTTTCTTGCCCTGTCAGGAGCCCTCAAGTGGGAGCCAGGATACAGTGGAAGAACCCCACCAGTAGAAAGTAAATACCAAAATGTTCCTTATGAGGAGAGAGAAGAAAAGGGGGATGGAGGGAGGGAAACCAGGACTGCAACAATGAATACACTTGAACATCTACATTTATGGTAAGTGTACACAACTTCTATTTGTTCTTCGTGTTTCACTGTTGCAGTCATCGCATTTGGTTTGATTCCCAAAGCTGAGGAAAAGGGTGGAGGCAGTCAAGGAGACTAGGGGCTGGCTAGGTTGCTCTGCAAGACTGCAGTGGCAAAGCCTGCCCTGGATTTGGGGAAGATAGGCATGGGGTAATGCTTGGTGAAGGTGTGAACAGATGTCCATGTGGCAGGCTCCAGGATGTCCCTGGTGGGGACTCCTCTGAGGAAAGCTGCAGAGGTGAAGGCTGCTCTAGCAGAGTGAGTCCTGACCCCCCTTAGGGGGAGGCTTCCCGTGTTGCTTGTGACAGAAATGGATGCAGTGTACTATCCATTTGGATATGGCTTTGACCTCTGCCCCTGCAGCAAAGCTGACTAGCAATTGATAAGTCTTTCTGAATGATTTAGACCTGTCTAGATAGAATCTGAGCTGTCTGTGCACATCTAGAGAGTGCAGGATCCTTTCCCCCTTGTTTTGTGGGTTAGGGAAAAAGGTGGAGAAATGAATGGATTGGCTGAGAGCCACAATGGACATCACTTTGGGCATGAAGGATGGGTTAGTCCTGAGTGACACCCTGTCAGCATGAAAGACGATGAAGGGCTCTACAGCCATGAGTGCTTGTAGCTCAGATACTCTTCTGGCTGAAGTGCTGCCCAGAAGCAAGGCTGTCTTCCAGGAGAGAAACGCTGCTGCAGATGCTGGTTCAAAGGGGGGCAGGATGAGCTTTTCCAACCCAAAGTTTAGGTCCCAAGCTGGGGTAGGTGCTCTTCTGGGTGGCCTCAAGTTGCTAGCCCCTCTTAGGGGCTGTTTGATTAAAGGGTGTGAGAAAAGCAGGTGCTCAGTGCTGAAATGAGCAGAGATAGAGGCATGAATTTTAATAGAGGAAAAGGAGAGACCACTGTGTAGCATGTCAGCTAGGTAATCCAGGATGAGAGGTAGGGAGGGCTATGACGTATCGGCTGCCTTAGCTTGCATCCAGATGCAGAACCTTTTCCATTTGTCAGCATAAGACTTTCTAGTGCTAGGGCGTCTAGCCTTATGTATAACATCTAGAACCTGTTTACTGAGATTGGCAGCTTGATCAGTGGTTTGGAATAAGCCAGGCTACCAAATTGAGGGTCTGCAATTGGGGATGCATGAATTCTCCTTCCCTCTGGGTCAGGAGGGTTGGGGTCTGAGGGAGATGCCATGGTGGCAGTGAGGACAGGCTGCACAGCAATGGGTACCAGTGCTGGCAAGGCCAGTCTGGAGCAATCAGAATTGTCCTTTGTTTGTCCTCCCTTATTTTGTGCAGTACCCTGGTAATGAGGGGTAGTGGGGGAAATGCATAGACTGAGAGGATGACCCAGGGGAAGGATAGGACATCCAATTTCCAGGCCCTGCAGTGAGGTTCCCTGGTGCAGAACTTGCTGAACCGATGGTTGGAGTGGGAAACAAAGAAGTTGACCTCCAGAATGCCCCATTTCTGAGTATTAGGGTGAAGGTTCTTTGGTCTAGCTGCCACTCATGTGGGTCCAGAAGATTTCTGCTCAAGTTGTCTGCCACAGAGTTTTAGTCAGCCTGGCAGGAATTGTGTTAACAGGTGTAGTTGCATGGCTGTTTTGATCAGAAGAGCCCCTGAGAGAAGGTGCCTGAAAGCTGTCAATGCATGCTGGACAGCTAACATCTCTTTTTGGTTGATGTGCAGATGTATTTGCTGAGGGCTCCATTGGCTCTGTATGCACCTGCCATCCAGCTGTGCACCCCAGGCACAGTCTGATGCATCAACAGTGAGGGCCTGGGTGGGGGGGGGTGAGAAAGGAAGTCCCTTGTTGTGGTAGCATGCTGCTGCCCACCAAAGAAAATCTTTCCTTAGGCAAGGTATCATTGGTATAAGAGTTTCCAGGTCTTGAGAGTGACACCAAAGGCTTTTTAGGTACCACTGAAGTTTCCTCAAATGCATCAGAGTCAGACTCCTAATCAGATAAAACTATTGGGGACAGATCTCTTTCTTTTGGAAGGGATAGCTTGGCTTCCCCTGATCAGCATTATAAGGTCTTCTGCCATTTTACGCATGAGATTGAGGCAAGGAAGCAGGTGCCTGAGACTGGGTCGTCAGTTTCTTGGACATGGTTCGTACCCTGGGCCTTAGAAACCCTGTAGTTTTCGAAAGAATGGTAGACGTGAAGTCGCCGGTTTGTGTAGAGAATCGGTAGTGCAAAGTACTTCTTCAGAAGCCAGTGCCTGCCCAGCAGCTCCGGACCCATCCAAGGCAGAGACAACCGCAGGATCCTTAGTCGAAGAAGAGTTTTGCGGCATACCGGACTCTGAAAGGGTCTCGATAGTGGCCTGTGAACCCAAAGAAGTGAGAATTGTACAGTTTTGTACCTACCATAAATGTAGATGTTCGAGTGTATACCCTGCTGCAGTCATTACACTTGGGTTATCCTGCCGTCAGGCGGTACCTCAGTCGGCTATCCTGCCATCAGGCGGTTCCCCAGTAGGCCTGAGTTCCAAAATCTTGGTCCGGCGTCGGTTGCTGTTGCCTGCTCCCTGACGTCAGTGCAGCAGGGGTATATAAGATGCAGCCAATGCCATTTTCTTCAGTTTTTCTTGCCCCAGATGTCGGGTGCCCCCCAAATAGGTAGGCAATTCAAATTGCTAATGAAACATACATAATAAAAGCAAACAACAATTTTCAGCTACCAGCAAAAACTCCCCATAGGTAGTAAAGGGTAGAAGACATAGGTATGTACCAGCAAGTAAGAGGGGAAGGAGGGAGGGTAACCTAGACTGCAGCAGTGTATACACTCGAACATCTACATTTATGGTAGGTACAAAACTGTACTATGTTCATTGTGTTACACAGCTGCAGTCATTACACTTGGGTAGAATCCCAAAGCTGTTGGGTGGCTGGTTCTATAAGGCATTACGGGTGGCTATAAGGCCCTGCAGTGGCAAAGCCAGCTCTGGATTTAGAGTATAGAGACAGATGGTAATGCTTGGTGAAGGTATGCACAGAACTCCAAGTTGCTGCTTCCAAAATATCCTTGGTAGGTACTCCTCTGAGGTAGGCTGTTGCCCTAGTGGAGTGAGATCTAATGCTGCTAGGTACAGGTTTCCCATGGTATGTATAGCAGAAACATATACAATGTCCTTTCCATTTTGAAATCGTCTGTTTTGAAATGGCTTTTCCCTGTGCTTCTGCAGCATATGCTACCAATAATTGCTCAGATTTCCTGAAAGCTTTGGTTTTGTTCAAGTAGAAGCGTAATTGCCTGTGAATGTCCAAGGAATGCAGTAGTCTCTCCCCTTTATACTGTGGTTTTGAATAAAAAGTTGGCAAATGAATAGTTTGGTTTAGAGCCACACTGGATACCACCTTTGGCATAAACACAGGGTTAGTTCTTAAAGACACCCTGTCCTGGTGGAAAATGAGGAAAGGTTCCACTGCCATTAGTGCCTGTAATTCTGAAACTCTTCATGCTGATGTTATTGCCAGGAGTAGAGCAGTTTTCCAAGAGATGTATTTTAATTCTGCTGTGTTAGCTGGCTCAAAAGGAGGTAAAGTCAATTTTTCTAAAACAAAGTTGAGGTCCCAAGTTGGAGTAGGTGCTCTACTGGGCAATCTTATGGTTTTAGCCCCTCCAAGGTACTGTCTTAGCAAAGGATTAGAGAAAACTGGTGGATCCGTGTTGTAATGAGCAGAGATGGCAGAGGCATGGATCTTGATGGATGAGAAGGGGAGTCCTTTGTCCAGCATCTCAGTTAAATATTGTAGTATCTGAGGAATGTTTGGAACATGAGGGTCAAGGCTGTGTGCTTGGTTTCAGGCACAGAATCTCTTCCATTTATCCGAATAGGCTTTCCTGGTACTAGGCCTTCTGGCCTCCAGAATGACATCCATAACAGCTTTGGAGAGCGGCACTGCCTGCTTGACTAAGGAATCTTCCATGCAGCTAGGTTTAAGGTCTTTAGCTGGCTGTGTAGTATCTGATTGTTGTGCTGAGTCAGCAGATGTGGGATTTGAAGCAAAATCCAGGGTGGTCCTTGTGCTAGTTCTTTAAGATTGGGTACCAGTGCTGGCGTGGCCAGTCTGGTGCAATCGGGATCATCTTTGGCTCTTCTTGCCTGGCTTTTATGACTACCTTTGGCAGGAGAGGTAGTGGTGGGAAAGCGTATACTTGTAGGTTTTTCCAGCTCAATAAGAGGGCATCCACTTTCCATGCTTGTGGATGGTAACTCCTTCTGCAGAATTTCTGTAGCTGGCAGTTCATTGGGGATGCAAACAGATCTAAGTCGGGGCTCCACCATTTCTGTGTTATCATTCTGAATATCTGTGGATTCAATTCCCATTTGTGGGGATCCATGATGGTTCTGCTTAAGTTGTCTGCCAGTGTGTTTTTCTCTCCTGGCAGGAATTGTGCTTGCAGATGAACTTGATAGTTTAAAGTTGTGTTCCACAAGGTCATGGCTTGCCTGCAGGGGGGTAGGAGTGACTGCCCACTTGCTTGTTTATGTACCACATAACTGTAGTGTTGTCTGTCTTTAGTAGTAGTTGTCCTGGATGCAGCAGGTCCTTGAAAGCTATAAGTGCATTTTGTACAGCTAGCATCTTTTTGATTGATGTGAAGATGCCTTTGTTCTGCAGGCCACTTGCCCTGAATACAGTTGCTTGCCATGTGTGCTCCCCAGGCGTAATCTGATGCATCTGTTGTCAGTGTTTGCCTGGATGTGGGTTGAGTAAAAGGCTGTCCCTTGTTGAGGTGACAAGCTTGAGCCCGCCATTGAAACTCCTGTTGAAGGCAAGGAATTAGTGGTATAACTGTTTCCAAACTTTGACAGTTTTGAGACCATACATTCTTTAGGTACCATTGTAGTTTCCTCATATGCAATCTGACATATGGAATTAGTAGTATGCAAGATGCCATGTAACCCAAGGCCTGCAGAATTTTTCTTACAGGGAGTTGAGTCTTTGTTGCCATCAATTGAAAGTATGGAGTCAGTTGTCCTTGCTTGTTTGGTGTGAGATAAGCCATCTGGGCGGTTGTGTTCAAGCTGGCACCCAGGGATATTATCTCTTATGAGGGCACTAGTTTTGATTTCTTTTCGTTTACTGTGTACCACAGGCAACTTAACTTTTTTACAAACGCTAGATGCTTTAGAAGAATGTCCTTGCTCTCTGCTTGAATCAGACAGTCGTCCAGGTACGGATAAATTTGAATTCCTGTCTGCAAAATGCAATTACTGGTGCCAGGCACTTTGCGAAGACCCAGGGCGCAGTAGATAAGCCAAAGGGCAGTGCAGAGAATTGAAAATGCATTGAACCAGCTATGAATCTGAGGTATCTTCTGCAGTTTTGTCTGATAGGGACATGCAGGTATGCCTCCTTGAGGTCCAATGTCACGAGCCAAGCTTTCTTGCCCAGCATGGGAAGAAACTGCTGTAGTGTCAACATTTTGAATTTTGGAACATCCAGGTAAGTGTTTAGAGAAGAAAGATCCAGAATGGGCCTCCAGGCTTTGTCCTTCCTGGGAACTAGAAAGAGTCTTGAGTAAAATCCTTGTCCTTGCTCCTGTGGTGGTACCTTTTGAATAGCTCTCAAATCCATGAGTGCTGTAATTTGTTTTTGAGCTGCTGCCCATTGATTTGGTGGCAGATTTGGCATTCCTTTTAACCTTGGCAGAGTGTGAAAGTGGAACCTGTAACCTTGAGATACAATGTTGAGAACCCATTTGGTCTTTGGTGATCATATGCCAATTGTGATAAAAAAAAATACCAGTTTTCCTCCCAAGGGGGCTGACAAGAGAGAGTGGTTTGGCAGCTGTAGCAGGAAGTCATTGGGGCTGCTTTTTATATGGTTGGGGCCTGTCTTCCCCTTCTTTCTAGCCTGATGCAACCCATTGTCGAGGCCTGTAAGGACCTTGTGGTTGACCTCTACCTCTTGGACGTCTGTATCTGCCCCTTTGAGGTCTGTCTGTAACTGGAAAGGACCGATTCTTAGTTGGCCAATTTCTGCTAAATCTAGGAGGCTGAACCTGTAAGAGATCTTTCACCGTTTGCATAGATTATGACTCATCATCCATTTTCTTTAATACCTCTTCTGCCTTAACTCCAAATAACACATCCTGCTGCAAAGGTGCATCCAATAATTTTGCTTTAACATGGTCTGGTAACATATGTTCTTTTAACCAAGCATGTCTTCTAATGACAGAGCTTGTAACAGCTGCTCTACAGGAGGCCTCTAAAGAGTCAAAACCACATTGCAAAGTATGTTTTCCCACCCGTTCAGCTGCATGCAATACATCCTGCATTTCTTTAAAAGCAGGAGGATCTGAATCTGGAAGCATTTTTTGTTTCACCCGAGACAGTAGAAATTGCTGATATTTTAGCATGTGAAACTGGCAATTTAAGGCTCTCATTGCTAAAGTTGCAGATGTATATACTTTCTTTCCCCATCTGTCTAATGCTCTGGAATCTGTCAGAGGGAACTGGATTCTTGGCTGATGAGGCCTTAACCCCTTTGGGTCCCTGGGAAACAGTTTCAGGGTCAGCAACAGGGCTTTTGTACAGAAATTTGTGAGAGTCTGGGACTCTGTAGTATCTGTCAGGTTTAACTGGGGCTGGAGGTAAGGAATCAGGATTTAGGCCGGATTCAGTATACACATCATCCACAATATCTAACACTGGCAGAATAGCAAGGGGTCTGTGTTGAGGTAATAAAAGGAAGTCTCTGAGCCTTTTCTTGGATTCTGAGTAATCCTGGCCTTCCCAATGGAAAAGCTCCTTCATGGTATGCAAGGTTTCCCCAAAGGAGTAATCCTCAGGCGGAGAGGCTGATGGAATTGACTCCTCAGCATCAGAATCCTCATAAGGGGGTAAGGAATATCCTAGGTCTGAGGATGAATCTGAAGAGATGGACACCTGGTCGGATGAATCATAGTCTGCCTCCTGTCTAGGCCTTTTATCAGGAAGGGGATGGGACCCCCCGATCAGAGTGATTAGGTCTTCGGCCATCTTGAGCATTTGTTTCTTAGGCATGGAAGCCTGTGCTGGAGAATGCTGTATTTGTTTCTTTGATTTTAAAGCTGGCTTAGACTTAGCAGAGGGTTTAATGCTTAACTGAGTAGGTCAGAAAACACCCTCTGAAGCTGCGGATAGCTCAGCTACTCCAGATCCCTCTGAAGGGTTAGTTTTGGTAGGCTGAATAACTTGTGCATCCGAAGGCCCAGCCATCTCCACGTGGGAGTCAGAGGCGGCCTGTGGTTCTACAGAAGCAGTCGTCAGGGGCTTTGAAGGCACCTCGCTGAAAACCGGCGACTGGCCCGAAAGAGACTTCGTCGTCAGTTTTTGGCCTCTGATGTCTATACTTGTCTTTGTGCTTTTTATGCATTCCGGTCGTCGGTAGTTCTGACGGCATGGTATAATTGAATTTTCTACCAAAATAATGTCGAGCAAAATCAAAACGACGTTTAATAGTGCATTTGTTAACCCTAGCACAAAACCGACAACCAGTGACATCGTGGTCTGGGCCTAGGCATGGGATACACTAAGAATGGAAATCCTTATGAGGTATTTGTTTCCCACAAGAAATAGTTATTAACTTTTACTGACATCGGTCTGAGGCAAGAAAAAGCTTCCCCAACGGGGTACTTAGCTTTGTAGAAGACTTTGGTTTTGGATTCGGAATGAAAATCTCAGGAGACGGCCGACTGGCACTTGCAAATTGCTTTTGCTTCGGGCACTGCGCGGCAAGAAAGACTGAAGAAAATGGTGTCGGCTGCATCTTATATACCCCTGCCGCACTGACATCAGGGAGGACGCAAAAGTAGCCGACGCCAGACCAAAAATTTGGAACTCAGGCCGACTGGGGAACCGCCTGATGGCAGGATAACCCAAGTGTAATGACTGCAGCAGTGTAACACGATGATCATCAGGGGCTGCGAAAGCGCCTCACTGAGGACCAGAGAACTGACAACTAGCTTAACGGAAGCATTGTCTGTAGGTTTCGACCTGTACGGTCCATCTCTGTGTTTATCCTTACGTTTTTTGTGGAAGATCTGCTGTCAGATGGCTTACCGAAGCTATATTGGAATTCGAGGACTGAGCGAAAATATCTAGCTATAATAAGGGCCAGACGACATATAGTTCTGGCATTGAGCAAAGCACAAAAGCAACAGTGAGGGATGTCGTGGTCTGGGCCTAGGCAAGTGACGCAGTAAGAGAAAGTCTCCGTGGGGCATTTGCTTTCCACAGGTGAGACAATTAACTTTTTCTGACATCGGTTAGAGCAAGAACAAAGTATCCCCAATAGGGTACTTAGCTTTAGAAGACTTCAGCTTCAATTCAGAAGACGAAACTCAGGTAGCCGATCGGCACTCGTGTGAACTGCTTCTGCTTCGGGCTCCTCGGCAAGAAAGACTGGTGTAATGGCAAAAATACTAAGCCACTGGTATTCAGGCCGGCAGAGGGCTACCCTGGCAGGGATAACTCAAATGTGATGACTGCAACAGTGAAACACAAAGAACATCAACATTATTCTCTGCACCCCACACAACAAACCTTTCTATTTGTTTCTATAAAGTTTGTGTGGAAATTTTATGAGAGGATAGTAAAATATGTCTAGTTGGGAATGAAAGTAGAGGATGCCTGGCTATCAGTGGAATTGGAGCATCCATGCTGTCTGCTTGAGATTCTGTAAATCGGGATAAGCCATTTTCTGTGGATGTGAGAGGAAATCTGGAACTGGGTCCAGTACCCATGGTTCTTCCATAATATGAGGCCACAAGAAGGAGAACCAAATCTGCCAGTAAGGGGCAATGAGGAGGATTTTCCTCTTCAACACACTTGCTTTCTGTAATAATTTAGGAATCAGGGGTGTTGGGAGATAAGCATAACGTAGTCCCAGAGCCAATCGGTGAGCAAGTGCATCTCTTGGGGTCTCCCATGAGGGAGGATCAGGACAATGCAGCTGCTGCATGTGTTATTTAATGGGGAAGTAAAGAGGTCGCAGCAAGGCTAGCCCCATCTCTGGAAAATTCTTTCTGCAATTTGTTTGAGAGACCATTCATGAGGCATCAAAATTGCTCTGCTCAGCTTGTCCGTTATGATGTTGATTTTCCCTAGAATGTGCATTGTTACCAGAAAGCGGTTAGAAGATATCCCCTACTGCCAAACTCAGAGGGCTTCCTGACAAACGGGGTAAGATCAAGTTCATCCTTGTTTGTTGATGTACCAGAACACTGAGTTGCTATTGTTCCCAAAGGGAAAGAGTCTTGAAAGGCTTGCAATGCTAGAAGAACTACTTTCATCTCTAAAACACTTATATGGCAGACGGGCCTTGTGAGGGGACCAAGTGTCTTGGATTGTCCTTCCTAGATAATGCCCCCCCACCTTATCTGGAGGGCATCCATCGACACCATGGCTAAGGGCTGACTGGGTAGAAGTGAACGGCTGACGAATCTGGTAATCAAGATCTTGAGACACTGGAAGTTCTATAAAGGACCACTGGGTTGACAAAAACCATTGCAGTATTCTCATGTGTAGGTGGGCTAGTGGCACTAAATATCGAAGCCACCATTGATCCTAAGACCTGTAGTACTAATTTTGCAGATGCTTTTTTCTTGCAAACCAGCACTTTCACCTGATTGCACAATGACACTACCTGTCAGAGGGAAGTTTGGATATCATTTCTCTTGTATCCAGATGAGCTCCTATGAAAATCAAATTCTGACAAAGTTCTAGAGCTGATTTTCTGTAATTTATAATTATTCCTAGGTGTGAGCAAATGTGTAATGTAGTTTCTTTTGCCCTTATGAGTTGATGCCTGGTCACTGTGGTTAGGAGTCAGTCATCTAAGTATGTAAACACTCAGGATCCTAGATGCCTCAATTAAGCCGCAACCACTGGCATGCATTTAGTGAACACTCTGGGGGTCGTAGTGAGACCAAAGAACAGGGCTTGGAATACATAATGATTGGCTCCCAGGCAGAAGCACAGATGTCTTCTGGACTGTCTGCCCATTTTTATATGGTAGTACGCATCCCAAAGATCTACTGAGCACATCTAATTGTCTTTTCGCAGAAAGGGAAGAACAGACTGTAAAGTGATCATTGGAAACTTGCTCTGTTTGATTGACTTGTTTAGGATGCTGAGATCCAGAATAGGTCTCCAGTCACCTGTTTTCTGTGTTGCTAAAAAAGAATCTTAAGTTCCGAATCCTTGTTGGTCCCTGGGGATTTCTTGGATGACTCTTGTTTAGCAAATTCTGAATTTCTGTGATTTCCTGATCCCTTTGATTGGGTGGCACATCTGGGATTTTTTGATTTGGGGAAGAGGATGGACAAAGTGGATGAAATAACCTCTGGATATTATATATTGCACTCATTTGTAATCTCTAGCCAGGCTTATGGGTGCAGAGACAGTCGACCCCCGATTGTCTCCAGAGGTGGACAATCGGCCCTCTGTTCAGGAGCGCTGAAAGGGCTTGCCAAAAAAAAAATCTCTCTAGAGCCTTGGTTTTGAAGGCCTCCCCTGCCATGAGGGTGAAGCTTCCATTATTTTATTGTTCCCTCTTCTGCCCCTGGTGGAACTTTCACCATGTGTAACTTGGAAAGACCATTGAAATTTTTGGAACCACATCTTTCTACTACCTTTCTGACCTTTGGGACAGCATCTGGCTGGAGTAGAAAAACGGACTCCTACAACAGACAAGGCCTTGCCTTCTTGTTCAAACCTGGTGAGCATCTTTCATTTATGGCCCAAAAAGAGATGAGCCATCAAAGGGGGCATTCACAATGGAAGATTTGAAAGGCGTTGTGAAACCGCAAAGTTGCATCCAGGCCTGTCTCCTAATAGACATACTTGAAACCTGCAAATAAAGAAGTTATGTACTCACCATAACGTTCCATCTGAGTAGGTAACTTCATTTGTCTGCAACCTGTGGGTATCGGATCCGATTCGGATCCGAGCCGGCAGCTTTCCAAGCTAATAGATCTGCGCTCCAAGCTCCTCCCCCTACCCATAATGCCCTGCCATCTCCCTCTAACCCTCAGATCGAGTTTGCCAGAAAAAGGACAATAGGAAATTCTATAACCTAGAAATGGTTACAATACGTTCCAGCGATATCAATGGAATGAAGACATATCCTGATTCTTTGATAATGAACTAAGGGTCCGGGGGATGGAGGGTGGGTCGGTTGCAGACAAATGAAGTTACCTACTCAGATGGAACATTATGGTGAGTACATAACTTCTTTATCTGAAGTAGTTAACTTCATTTGCTCAGCAACCTGTGGGACAGAGTCCCCAGCTACCAGCAACTTGGGAGGCCCTTATGGAGGGATATTCCGGAGCACTGCTAAGCCAAACGATGCACGTCCCCTGGATATTAAATCCAATTTGTAGTGTGTAATAAAGTATGAGAGGAAGCCCAAGTAGCTGCTGAGCAAATGTCATCCAAAGAAACCCCTTGACCAGAAGGCTGTAGAAGTGGCCAGAGATCAGGCAGAATGGGCTCGCACTCTCAGGGGCTCAGGATGACCAGAACTTCTGTAAGCTAGGAGAATGCACTGGGAAATCCATCTAGCTAACAAGACAAGATTTTACAAGGGAAACAAAAAGATGATCAGATTTTCAAAGATCTGCTGTTCTGTTTAAGTAAAAACGTTGTCTGTAAACATCCAGACAATGAAATCTGTATTCTTCTTTGTTTTGAAAGCTTGGAAAGAAGCCAGGTAGATTGATAGACTGGTTGATGTTGACGTCCGAAGCCACTTTGGGCAGAAAAGAGGGATTAGTCCTGAGGGAGACCCTGTCTTTATGAAAAATGATGTAGGGAGGTTTACTGCAAAGAGCAATGAAGCTCCGATATTCTTCTAGCAGAAGTAATGGCAATCAGGAAGGCCGTTTTCCAGGATACATATTTTAAATTGACTGAAGCCGCTGGTTCAAAAGGAGGCCCAGCCACAGCTTGAAGAACTAGGGTAAGATCCCATGGAGGGACTGGATCTTTAATAGGGGGTCTTAACATAAAGGTTCCTTTCATGAATGCTTTGCAAATTTTGGAGGACGCTAGAGGCCCTGAACTGTTTCCAACGTGGTAGTGAGAAATAGCTGCCAACTGAACTTTAATAGTAGAAGCACTGGATCCTTGATCAAAGGTATGTGAAAGAAAGTCTAGGACTGCTGGGATAGGAGCCGTGAAGGGGTCTAAGTTCCTGTGCTCCACCCAGACAAACATTTCCATTTACTCTTGTAGATTTTCCTGGTAGACGGTTTATGGGCGGTTATCAGGATGGCCTTAACCAAAGATGATATACCGGGAGTCCTAGCCATTAAGGGAACTGGATCAACCAGCAAATAACAACGAAGAAACAGTTCCACCAAAGGATTTATTGCACACTGGAATATAATCTCTGACTAAATCCACAAGAATTTGTATAGACCTCCAGGGCGACCAATAGTATCTGGTTCACAGTATTTTCTATACAACTTGGGTGTTTTTTTGCACCATTTTTTGTCTCCTTATGTTACAAAATTACCTTCATATATAACTGATGTTTTTGATTTTTTGGATAAAGTAAAATGTGTTAAACTAAATCATAATATGTTATGGGTTAGTATAGATGTAAAAAGTCTTTACACAAGTATTTTACATCAATTTGGATTGGAAGCTATTAGATTTTTCTTGGGAAATTCTCCTGCAACAGAATATGTTATTGAATTGGTACATTTTTGTTTAACTCATAATTATTTTGAGTTTAATAATGTTTTATATCATCAGTTGCAAGGTACAGCCATGGGGGCCTCATTTGCCCCCATGTATGCTAATTTATTTATGGGTATGTTTGAATTGGAGATCATTTATAAGCAAAAATTTTTTCATGAACATGTTATCCAATATTTTAGGTACGTGGATGACTTAATATTCTTGGTCGATGGTAATAGGGACCAAATTATTGAATTTTTTAATGAGATTAATGTTAATAAATACCTCATAAAATTTGATGGACTGAATATTGGTCATATCATTCCATTTTTGGATGTGGTGTTGGATATCTCCGATGGTCAAAATATTGTGACTTCACCTCATAAGAAATTTGAAGGGACATGCCAGTACTTACATGGTACTAGTGGGTATCCGTCACATATAATTAATGCTTTACCTTATGGGGAAATGTTACGGATTCAGAGACTTTGCAATAATTCTGATATTTTCCATAAAGAAATGGGATTTTTGGTTGAATCATTCACAACCCGGGGTTATAGCAAGGATATTTTGGAAAGTAGTTTCACTAGATTGATGACAGGAGTTAAACCCATAGTTAAAAAATCTATTTCCCATGGGAATAATACCAATATGGTGGACAATTTGATACAATTATATAATGATAGTGTGAATAAGGATATTTATTTTGTGACTACATTTGGTTGTTTTACTAAATGTTTTCTGGATATTGTTGGTCAATTTTAGCTTTATTTATGCTCTCTTAGGAATGTACAACAATGGTTGAATGCAAATATTAAGTTTTCTTACCGTAAAGGTAAGAATATAAAAATCTTTTTAGTTAAAGCTAAATTTATCATGCCCTCCACTAAAATGTATGCTCAACCTGTTCGAGTAGGCACTTTTCCTTGTGGCAAGTGCAAGGCTTGCAAACATATTGTAACTAATTTTGAGTTTATTAATATTAGATTTGATAGTCTTGGTTTTTTTAATTGTAACACTGTGGGCGTTATATATGCTCTACAATGTCCTTGTGATAAATTTTATATTGGGGAAACCAAAAGGGCATTTAAAATTAGATTTCTAGAACATGTTAGAGATATCAATAATTGTAAGAAGGATAGTCCTGTGGCCATGCATTTTTTAGAATTTCATAATAGTTGTAGTGATGGCTTGAAGGGGACAGTATTAGAACAAATTTGTGTATCTATGTTTAATAATATGAGTATCAAAACTGTTTTACTGAAGAAAGAAACTGTGTACATTTTAAAATTTAAGACTATGTTTCCCTTTGGGCTAAATGAAGAGCTCAATTGGAAAACTTTATCTTATTAGAATGTTGTCTAATTGATTAATTGTTTAATTATTTTATTGAATGGGTGTATATATAGTGTTTTGCTATGTGAGTATTTTATTCTCCTTGAAGGCTTTGGCCGAGACGTCAGAGATTATATTCCAGTGTGCAATAAATCCTTTGGTGGAACTGTTTCTTCATTGTTATTTGCTGTTCCTGTTGTTCCAACTGGATCAACCAAGCTGAGAGTTTGAGGTAGTCCAGATTGGGGGTCTTCAATCCTAAAGGATGAGAGATCAGATCCAGATTGGGATCTAAAATCCAAGGAGGATGTACTAGATGAGACCACAGGAAAGGGAACCAGGTTTGATGAGGCCAGAATGGGGCTATGAGGATAATTCTGCTCCCCAACCAACAAGCTTTTTTCAAGAACTTTGTCATCAATGGAAGAGGAGGATAAGCATACAGAAGACTAGATGGCCAAGCATGAACTAGAGCGTCTCTGTGGGCTTCCCCTGGTGGGGGAATCAGAGCGAAGAACTCGCTGCACTATGTGTTCAAAGGCGAGGCGAAGAGATCGCAGCAAGGTTGACCCCATTGGAGGAAGATTTGTTTCGCTACTGCTGGGTTCAGAGACCACTCGTAAGGTGAGAGGATCGTTCGACTCAACCTGTCCGCCAAGATGTTTGACCGACCCGGGATGTGCGTTGCTATGAGAAAGCGGTTGGTAGATATCGCCCATTCCCATACTCCCATTGCCTCACTGCAAAGTGGATAGGATCTGGTCCCCCCTGTTTGTTTATGTACCAGACTACCGACATGTTGTCTGTCTGAAGTGCAATAGTTCCTGGAGGGAGAAGGGGATGGAGAGCCTGCAACACTAGAAGCACTGCCCTCATCTCCAGGACACTAATATGCAGTGAGGTCTCTGTGAAAGTCCACGTGCCTTGGACGGATCTGCCCATGCAATGCCCCCCCACCCGAGGAGAGATGCGTCCATTGTCATCGTGACTTGGGGAGGGGGTATAACAAAGGGGCAGTCTTTTTGAAGATCTTTGGAGCAGAGCCACCAAAGAAGCGACTCCCTGCAAATCCTGCTGAGAGGAATAGGTGTAGACAGGGGTTGACAGAGAATGGACCATTGCACTTGTAATGTCCATTGAAGGATCCTCATCTTGAGGCGAGCGAAGGGGGACAGATTGATGGCCGCTGCCATAGATCCCAGGGCCCGCAGGACTAGTTCCGTTGGGGGAGCTGATGATTGTAAGACGTCTAAAATGTGAAGGCTTAGATTGTGAAGCCTGTCTGCTGTCAAAAAAACTCTGGATTGAGTAGTGTCTATCCTGGCCCCCTATGAATTCCAAAATTTGAGTAGGTTGACGGGAGGATTTCTGGTGGTTTATCGTAATCCCTAGGTGGCGGGCTAGGTGTAAGAAGTAGCCCCTGCCTGAGCAGAGTTGATGCCTGGTGGGGGCGGTTAGGAGCCAGTCGTCCAGGTACAGAAAGACCTGTATTCCCTGAAGCCTCAGGTGGGCCCCTACAACTGCCATGACCTTGGTGAACACCCTGGGGGCTGTGGTGAGACTAAGGGTAGGACCCTGCACTGAAAACGGCTGGCTCCCAGCCGAAAGTGGAGGAAACTTCTGGATGGTCTGTCCATCAGAATGTGGTAGTACGCATCCTTGAGGTCTATTGAGCACATCCAGTCATTCTCCTGCAAAAGTGGGAGAATGGATTGAATAGCGACCATCCGAAATTTTTCTTTGGCGAGTGACAGGTTCAGTATTGACAGGTCGAGAATGGGTCGTAAGTCCCCTGTCTTTTTTGGCACCAAAAAGAACCTGGAGTAGAAGCCTGATCCGGATTGCTCGGGGGGACGCACTGGATAGCGCTTTCTTAGCAGCCCTCGAATTTCTGATGCTGCTGCCTCCCTCTGATCGGGTGGGACATTGGGGAGTTTTGTTGATCGGGGAGGGTGAGATAGGAAAGGAATTGAAGAGCCTCTGGATATGATTCGGAGCATCCAGTGATCTGTTGTGATGGACTCTCATTTCGCTAGGTGTTCCAAAAAGCGCCCCCCGACTGCCTCCAGAGAGGAGCAGTCGGGCAACCCCTCAGGGCTGCTGCGCAGTTCGATCTGAAAAGGGTTCTCTCGACCCAAAATTCTTCGGCCCCCCTCTGCCCCTGGGACGGCGTCCACCTTGTCCTCCTCTGCCTCTGAAGGACGAGGGATCTGGAGCGAAAAGGGATTGTTGAGTTTTCCGGAACCACATCTTCTTCTGTCCTCTTTGGTTCCTGGAGTAGAACCTCTGAGGAGCCGAGAAGCTGATCCCGACGGCAAACGTCTTCCCATCTTTCTCGCTCTGGAGAAGCGCATCGCAGATGGTTTTACCAAAGAGCGTAGAACAGTCAAAAGGGGCGTTCGGGAAGGACACCTTGAAGGGTTCCGCAAAGTCGCAGAGACGGAGCCATGCCTGTCTACGTAAGACGACGCCCGTTCCGCTAGCTCTAGCCGCTCCTTCTGTAGCATGGGAGAGGAGCCGCATAGATGTGTTGGTGATTGACTTGAGAGTGGCCATTCGAGCCGAGAAGGTCCACTTGTCCTCGGCTGACATGGATTCTTGTGGTGACCTAGCGTACTCTTTAATCAGGTCCCGCTGTAGCCTAATCACACGTGCCATATAATTCAGTGACCTTACAGAGAAGGTCGCTGAAGAGAACATCCGCTTTCCCAAACGGTCCATCATCCGAGACTCCTTGTCTGGAGGATGCACCAAGGAACTCTCCTGTGCCAATTCCTTTTGAATGGCAGCCGCCACCACCATGGCACCCTTGCTCCAAACTGTCCTGTCCGTGGGAGGGGCTGAGGATCCTGTCGAGTCTCTTGGGAATCGGCTCAGTGTCCGGCTCCTTCCATGCCCTGGTAGTTATGAGGTCTACCAGGGGGTCGGCGGGAGGGGACACCCAAGAGGTAGATGGGGCCTGCATCAAACACCTCCAGAAACACAGACTCATCCGAGGAAGGTTTTTGGGCAGACCACCTCCCTCTAATACGTAGCATTTCCATAATGTCTCCGAAGGAGGCGTCTTCGGGGGGTGACCTTGGGGAACCTTTCCCTTCCTCTAAGTCTGTGTCCTCTGTGAGGGACTCGGGTGAGTCCAAGTGCCTCCTCTTGCACTTCCATTTGTGAGGGGCCTCCTCGGGGGGGCTGTCTGAAGAAGCCTCACCAACAATATCCTGTTCCTCTACGGGAACAATTTGGGACGTAGGCACAGGCTGTCCCTGGGGCCAGATGATGGAGGAAAGGCCCGTCTGAGTGGGAATGGTGGGTGGATCCAAAGCAAGAGACTGGGGCCTTGAATCCCTCGAAAGGACCCTCTCCACAACATCGAATGCCGAGGGAGAACTGCTTTTCCTTGGATCCGAAAGCACTCCCCTCGGATCAGACGTGCGGATCGGCGCCAAAGGTGACCCGACCGGATTCGAAAGGGTAGTGTGTCCCGACCTTGACTGAGCCGAAGGCCCGCTGACCCGTCCGGATCCAACGTTCAGCTCACGGCCCCGAGAGCTCGGATCCGAAAATGTATCCGACAGACTCAAGGGTACAGTCGGCGCCGAAGTAGGAAATACTGTCGGCACCGACCCTACCCCGGCTCCGAAGCTAGTCGGATCCAATAGCTCCGAAACCCAAAAGCGGGTTGGAGAAAGAGCGATGGGGGGTGAAAAAAGGTGTCGAGCTCCCCCCCAGCGGGGGAGGAGGCAAGAGCACTCCCATCTGCATCTGGGCCTGAAGAAATAGACGCATCATCTGGTTCATACCAGCATCTGATAAACTTCTGGTGGATCTAGATGAGGCCACTGAAGCCAGCCGGGAAGGCCGCCTGGATGACCTCGAGGGTGACCGGGTCTCCTACTCTGGCTCCGGGGAGAAACGTGGAGAACGGAGTCGAGAGGGGGAAGGCCCGGAGACCTTGAGGGGAGAGGCAAGCTGTTTAGATGGCGGTGCCAAAAGGGGTCAAGTTGGACTGCCTCTTATGACTGCGATGCCTTTCCTTCTCTCTGTCCCTATCTTTTTTTTTCAGCTGTTCCTTTCCTCCTGGGCCAACAAGGGAGGGTGAGTCCCGGCCAGGGGATCAGGAGTGGCAAGTGGGGCAGCCGTGGCCGGCGCCACAGAGGACGACGAAGCAGAGTCTGGGGGCAAAAGGCCCGCCAGAATAAGCTTCGACCTCCTATCTTTCAAAGCCCTGGGGTTGAAGGCTGCACAAATAGTGCAGCTCAAAGACAGGTGATCAACCCCCAGGCAAAGGACGCTGGGGACAGCTTATGGCCACACTTGGTACATTTAGAGAAAATGGCTTTAGGGCCTTCAGCCATTGTAAAAGAAGAAAGGAAAAGTAAGCACACACCTTCACACACGCAGAGGGGGGAGGGGAATAAAACTAACTAAACTAAAAATTAAAAGAACTACCCAAAAGAGACTATAAAGATAGGGGAAGTTCACACACACAAAGTTATAGAAAAATCTGACAGGAATTCAAGGTTTAAATTCTAAACTTACAGTACTATGCTCGGAGCTCGTTCAGAGAAGCTTATGGAAGCTGCGGCAAATGAGATTTGAGGGTTAGAGGGAGATGGTAGGGGAGGAGCTTGGAGCTCAGATCTATTAGCTTGGAAAGTTGCCGGTTCGGATCCGAATCTGATCCCATACCCACAGGTTGCTGAGCAAATGAAGTTAACTACTTCAGATCTACTCGTTCCATGCGCTGCATATGAAATCGGTCTCATGAAGGAATTGACGATAGAATTTAGGGTGGCGAGCTGACAGGCTACTCTACCTGTGACTGACAACTCCTATAACAGATCCTTCTGAAGTCTCAAAGTGGGTAAGGTAATTCAATGAGCGAACAGTAAAACCTACTTAAGAGGCATGATTTGAATGAGCCATATAATGCTTAACTGACAGCGATTGGAGAGATAAGTGATATATAATGTTTGCAACTACAGTTGTTTCAATGGTGTCTGTTATGTATACGGTTTGCAACTAAAGTGGTCTTGTTTGTTTTTCATTTGTATAAATGTAAGATTGCCTATGGCATGTGTGAAAATTTAATAAAGAGGTTTGCTGGAAAAAAAAAAATCCTAGCGTCTTTATTAGGAGGGTGGATCATGGAACTGGTCTCAAAGTTCCTTTTTGGTGGCAGCCACCAGAACCATGGCATCCATCCCACTCGAGAAGGTGGAAGGGTGGACCCAAAAGCCTTCAGGTATATAGATTCCTCCGCTGAAGGGGAGCTGGAATGCCAATCACCTCTACTTAAGCATTTCCAAGATGCCTCCAAAGGAGACATCTTCAGGAGGTGACCATGGGGGCCCTTCAGCTTCGTCAAGATCAGTATCTGAAGTGACAGACTCCTCTGGGAAGTCTAAATGCTTCCTCTTCCAAGGGACTTCCTCAGTGGGATAATCTGGAGAAATTTTGGAAGAGGTGGGAGTTCCCTGCAGAATGTCCTGAGGCTTGGGACCCTCCTATCCCTGTGGATGGGGTAAAATAAGAGGACGAAGGCATCGGCAGGGAAGGGGGAAGAAGATCCTGAGAGGATAGAGTGAGAAGCAGTCAAAGCTCTTCCTCATAGGCTCAAAGGCTCCTTGCTCCTGATCTGAGGAACTACCTGTTGCTGATAAGAAAGTAGTCCTAGCGAGAGGTCCCTCCGGACCCAAAAAACAAGAGGTCAGAGGCCAAGGTAGGATTCTGAGCTCATCCAAGCAGACATTCCAAGTGGAAGGGTCCAGTCCAAAGCAAAAGTGTTCAGATCCCTATTCTCAGGGCCGACCAGACAGTTATGGCTCCTAGAGTTCTCCCACTCCGAGAAAGTGGAGGAACTCTGAGCAGAAGGCAGTGGATGTCTCTGATCTGATAGACAATCCAGACATCAGAATCTTTTGGCTCTGAACTCAACGGTTGGGTTGGAGGAGGAATAGAAGCTACCGGGGTAGGTTTGGATGGATCCGAAGCCATAGGTCTTGGATTCAACAACTTGGCCGGCAATGATGTCTTGAGTAACCTCTGTACTACCCTATCCACATCATCATGGGATATGCTCCTAGTAGAACAGGTAGATAGGGTTGGAGACCTGGATCTTGCCAAAATAGGAGAAGGCAACTGAGAAGAAACTTTTTTCAAGAGAAAGAGACTGTTCCAAGACCACATTTGGCGTTAGAGCAGAAGTTGAAGCAGAGACTAGTAAACACTCCAATGAACCTTCAGAATCGATACTCTTCTACTCCGAAGTACTTAATGGAGCAGAGGTTTTAGGCTTTTTTCTGAGCCGGCTCCAATGAAACCTTCTGAGCCAACATTGGAATCTTTTCAGTTTATCAGACGAAGGTGAAGAAGCTGATGAAGACTTAGAGTCATGACCTGAAATGGCTTCAGAAAAAGGGGTTTTCAGTAACTCTTAACTTATTTTTCCTCTCTAACAAAGCACGCTGGTTAAAGTCATGGCAAACACTGCAAGATTCCTACAGATGTAAAGGGCCCAAACAATAGATACAAAGAGTGTGAATACCACTTAGGGGCATTTTTTACTACACTCCTCACACTTTAAATCCTAAGGGCTTAGGTTTCTGACGCATTTTAATACCCAACAAAAAATACAGAATAAGCAATGTAAAAAGTTGTAACAGTACTGCTAACAAGCAGAAAAAAAAACAGTGAACCTAATAACGAGAACTAAAAAGCTAGCAATTATAACTAAAAATATCACGATTCTATAAATTGTATTTTTAAAGGAAGAATGAAAAAAAGTCCTATTTAAAATCACTGACTAACAAGAGAGAAGGGGACAGAGTTCTTTCTACTTACTAATAAAAATTCTGTAGAGAGAACCAGAAAAGAAGTACAATAACAAACACAGAAAGATCTATGAGGAAACAATAAAGGTAATGTATAACCTAAGAAAGAAATGTACAAAATTGAAACTAGCCTGGAATGCAGTGAAACGGCATCTTTTGTGAAGTGGCAAATGAGATGTGAGGAAATGGAGAGGTGCATTCCGGGAAGGGTGGTTGAGAGCTTAGTTGAAGGCCATGAGGTTTTGTATTAGGCCAAGACATAGCCAAGTGATCAGATCAGACTCGGTCATACTTTAGAATAATGGTGAGATTGACATCACTTCTAAGTATTTTCCTGTCTAAACATTTGATTTTGAAGAGCTCTGAAAAGCTGCTATCAGTTGGCCATTTTCGCTCCACCCTGCCCAGAAATTTCTGAACTTCATAAATAGTCTTACTGGACCAGCTACTTCATACCACAATAAGTGGCAACAAAATCTTGGTTCCTTGTAATAAGACATCACTGTTCCTCAAATCAGACCATAAACCAACCATATTCACACAAGACTGAAAGCAAGAAGAATCCTCCAATAACTCAGATTATGCCACAGCACATCTAGTAAAGCCGTGGTGGTGGTGCTGCGGTAGCGTTGTCGCCTCACAGTAAGATGCTGTCCGGTTCGATTCTCAGCTAGAGTGTCTTCTGCGTCGAGACATGCGTGAATGGGCATACCTTCGTTGAAGGTTGTGCGTCAGGGCTGGTAACTCGGCATGTAAAAATCAACTACCAATCATTAGCGGACCGGAGTTCCGCTGTGGCGACCCCTAACCGGGAAAAGCCGAAAGACACAAACAATATATAGTAAAGCAGTTATGACCTGAAAAAGTTCAACTTTCCCTTCCACCCTGAAAGACTCCACTATAAACATTGAATCCATCTCCACCACATTTTATGAACATGTAAATAACTGCATAGAAACATCTGCCCCTCTCTGAGCACCAAGTTTAAAAATAAACCCTTATAGTGGGACCCTAAATATTAACAGGCTATATAATAAAAGGAAAAAGTGCATTGCCCATAAAAAAATTCTGAAAATGCCAAGACTAACACTGAACTTTGGTCCCCTGATTAAATCAACCACAACTAGAGGTGGTAAAAATACTAACCCAAACAAATGATCAAAAGTTTTTTTTTTTTTTAAACTTTGGCAGAATCAATGGTCAAAACTGCACTAAGCCAATAGTAAATATCATCACCTACTCTAAACCTAAAGACAAAACCAATCTACTAGAGGAAAAGGAAGGTGAATTTAGTGTCCACACCTTCCCCTCAAACTCCCAGGAACCAAGTACTAAAAGCACTATCCAAGCCCAACAATTCTTCTATGGGGTCATATAACATAACAGGATGCCTAGTGGTCCACCTAAAGTTTGACCTAGCAGCCCCTCTTCTTCTTTCGGCTTTTCCCGGTTAGGGGTCACCACAGCGGAACTCCGGTCCGCTAATGATTGGCAGCTGATTTTTTTATGGGTGCCAGCTCGCCGCCCAACCTTCAGTGAAAGCACGCCCAATTTTATTTTTAAATACACGCCTTTCGAATGCCACTCGACCACGGGGAGGACATCAGCCCCTCTACAGAAGCATTTCAATATTAGCATCCAATCAGGGTTTGGAACAAATGAATGCAGGACTGCACTCATCATCTCCCTTCACAAAGGTGGGGCCCTCTACTGATCCAAGGAAGCTATAAACGTACAAGCCTGACCAGCCTCATATGTACAGCTACGGAAAGGATCATTATGGAATAAAGACACAGGCAGCCTACAAACGATCAACCAGAGCAAGTTCAGTTTGTAAAAGGCAAGTCCTACCCTCCCAACCTGATTAACTTCAAGATCAAAGTAACAGTTGAGGAAACAAAATGTTCATACCACGTACTAGGACTTCTCAAAGGCATTCAGCATAATCCCCAGTTTAGGCATAGTTAAACTAATCCAGCTAAATTTAAATTCCTATGCAACTCATTGGCTAGATCAGAAATAGAACCTAAGAAATTAGGGTGAATGTCTCAGCCTCCACTGAGGAACCTGTTACTAGCGAAGTACCCCAGGGCTCGATCACTGGACACTCCTTTTTGGCATCTGTCTCTCCATGGTCAAAGCATATGTTGAGGGATTATGGGTGACAATTTGCTAACTGTAAACGTGAAGCCATGATAAACTCTCCAGAAGACATCAAGATCCTTCAGGAAAGCCCTGTCACAAACAGCTAGTATCAAAACCATGGCTTGAAACTAAGTGTCAGAAAGAGCATAACTATTCTTTGGCAAGCAAAATGGCTCGTATTACAGCAACAGCACTCCCCTGAAAATTGATCCAGAAGTGAAAGGCTTGGGAGTACATGTAGACAATGAGCCAGCATTTGACCACATGTCTACTACTGCTAGGAAGTCCTCCTTTACAGCACAACTTATGACGGGTATGACATCCAAATCTAGAGAGGTTATCATTCCACTGTACACTGCACTCATTACAATAATCATTGAATGCAATGCCCCATTCAGCACATGCTTATCCAAGCACCTGACACAGGGATCACAGTGTTTTCTCACCAAGAAAATCATGGAACTAGTTCCAAGATGGATGCACAGTAACAGCTTAGTTTCAGCCCTCCTACTGTGAAAACAGATACTCAGAAAACAGAGCAAGGCAAAATGTGTCTTTGAGTACATTTCAGTTACTAGCTATAGTACATTGCCTGGATCAGCAAAAAAGAAATTTGGAGAACCTGAAAGAAAACAGACCACAAAATATGAGGAGAAAACACTGGCTGGAAAGAATTCTAAAACTATTCAACAGAAAGCAGTTTAAGCTCCAGCTTTGATGCAAGATATTCCTCTAAACTACTGGATGTCTCAAGTTAAAGGTGTTCACAGCTGACTAAAATAAACGAAACACTGAAGCAATATATCAACTCAAAAGCCTGGAAAAAAATGGAAACTTTAAACCGATATTCCGATGAGCTGATAAAACTGCAAAAATCAGAAGCTAAAATGAAGAAAAAGCTGGCCGAGTGTGAGAATGCTCAAGAAGAGACATTTCAAAAAATGGTAGAATTAGCCAGAGCACACAGGGAAAACCTGAGATTTTCTGCTGTATCACACAACCTGTAAGGAACACACCGTATTAATTTTACTTAAGCACAAATAAGAAACTAGACTGCTATTCCAAATCAAGAATTGTTAATTGAAAAGTGCACTTTGTGTGTATGTCCAAACCTGGCCATGAGAAAGTAGCCACGACCTCTAATAGTAAAGATGCAATCCCACCAGCAGAAAGTTGATTCTGACAAAATTGACAGAAAGACAAATTATTAAAAGTTGGAGACAGCAGAGTGTTTGCGGAAAATGATCACTCAGTGTACACCAGGCAGAACAGGAGTAAATTTTATTCCAGTAAGAAGTTCTCCCGTTCAATTCTCGGCTGGAGCGCCTTCTGTGTGGAGTCTGCATGTCCTCCCCGCAGTAGAGTGGTGTTCGAAAGACATGCGTGAATGGGCGTGCCTTCGTTGAAGGTTGGGCGTCGAGCTGGCACCTCGGCACCGTAAAAATCTACTGCCAATCATTAGCGGACCAGAGTTCTGCTGTGGCAACCCCTAACCAGGAAAAGCCGAAAGAACAACAACAATCAGGGAATGCTGACAGGCAGGTGTGAGATTCAAGTTGCTCTATCCAGTTATCTTCAGAATCTTTTTCCTGAAAGATAAAACTCATTTTTTGATACAGAGCATGCTAAGGAGCAAATACAAAAAAGTTTGTCCAAAAGGTGAACTACCAAAGAGAAGGGATTCTGTTTACATTCTTCTGATAATAATGCTCATAGACACTTTGCCAGTAAAACCTTTTCCAATGTTCCAAAGGAAAATCCTTGTGAGACAGAGAAAAGTACAGGAGTTGACTAGAAGGACCGGGAGTACACTGGAAATGAGCCAGAGACTGGAGTTGGCCGATAAGAGATTAACATGAAGAAAACCAGCAAGTCAGAAATGAATAAGTGTGGGATTACAAAGCATCAACTGCAACAACAAAGGCATTCACAAGAGGTTCCTTGCTCCCATGTGGCCTGTCTTGTGAATTTTGGAGCACTATGCCAGCTTGCAGAGAACTGGGTCCTTGACACTAGGAACGTTGATGTCTTTAAGCAAACCATATCTAGGTTTATCAGGTGGATGTACCACCTGGGCTGCTGGAAAACAGTACCTGTATATTTCCTGCAAGATCTATTCCACAGAAGAACTCTGTTCTACTGGCCAAGATTCCTCTCAGTCTCATTTCCAAAACTTCACCAAAAATGGTGCTCTCTGGAGGAGAGTGTAGAAGACCCTTTTCTTCATGATCTGTATCTGGGGAGGGAGACTCAGAAGGGAGTCAATGTGCTTCCTTTTACATGATTTTTTTCTTGCTGGGCTAAGGGGATTCATCTGAAGTGTTACCAGAAGAGTGGACCAAAGATCTGGGGAATCCAGAATACACACATGATCATTTGTTCATGTGGGGCAAGACTAATGTGCAGCAAAGGGGTTCAGCTTCCAATGTTCATGGAAGGAATCAGCTGAGACTGCTCCCTAATGTTTTCTAATGCTCTAATCAGATCCCATCTATGTCAATACCCCTGTTGACACAATCAGGACAAAGTCCTAGCAGTCAAACTTCCAGGACTAGGGGGTCATAAAACCATCGACCCATGCAACAACCACTGGCACAGACTACTCTAAAACAGCAGCAGTGAAGACAGGTTTTGGCACCAAGGAGTTGACTAAAAAAAAACACAAGACTAGCAAAGGGCTGAAAAGCTTTGGCACTGACATGAAAACACTTTTGGAACCAACCTCTCAGGCCGACTGGGAATGAGCAGTAATGGTCATTGGGGACAAGGGTAAAAGGGAGGGAAAAGTTAGGTGACTGAAGTCAAAGAATCAGTAAAGTGCACTGGTAAAAAGAGATGTGAAACTGAAGAATTACTTACCTGACTGAAATAAAAAATAAACTACAAAACTCCTCACTTGAGCTTACTCCAAGAGGTCACTGTTCTGAACAGACAGAAGAGATCTGGAGAGTTAACAGGAAGTGGCACATTAAGGGACAAGGGGAGGGGTTTCAGACAGCTAGAGACTGGTAGTTGCCAAAGACTGGCACCTCTGTTGACCAGTCCATATGTTCCAGTATCCAGAATATACCAACTTAAATCAATGTAGTATAGGGTACTTGATTTGAAGTGCTACATTAAAGGAACACAGTTAAGGGATATACAACTCAAACGGAAGGTTATAAATCAAAGCAGAAAAGAATGATGATTAAATGGGGAAATTCACAATTAAGAGAAATTTTTGATGGCAGCAATTAAGAATAGCAAGAATCCTATAGAATACTATAGTCAAAGTACAAAAAAATACTCTAATAACTAAATGTGGGAATAGGAGATTTTGCCAACAGGAGGTATAAACAAAAAGGATGTTGGTGCTTGAGTTACCAAAATGCAAAGGAACCACAAGGTATGGAGAACAAATAACTTGGGATGGAAAGGATGCACAGTGCGATGATGTTAAGCGGGAGTTTGGACAGCAGGTTAGAGATTGCCTTTCTTATCAGGGACTGATCAGAGTATAGGTAAAGAGAAAGGCAAGGGGAGGGCCAAGTGAAAGTTCAGCTTTGCTAAGAGTTTTTAGTTGAATCTAGTAAAGATTCAGTTTAGTAGGGTGCATAACATACTTGCATGATAACAGTAATAATTAGGAGATTAGAACATTGAGAAGAGAGACTAGAAAGAAAAAATACAAATGAGCAATCAGAATAAACTCATAGTACTCCTTTTTTTCAGTGCTACCCATGGATTATCCATGCCATGTTTAAATACAAGAATGCTTATAAGGCTACTTCATATTATGGCACCTTGGGCTGAAAGACAAAGACCAACTTTGTAATTGTGCCATAAAGTCGTATATTTTGGATAGTTAGGTCAGATGTGCAGAGCTTTTAACACATTTTAATGGTGAATTCTTGCTATTTACTGTGGATCAGTATACACTGGTAATCTAAGTACAGTAAAGGAGTCCAGGAAACAGCAAGCCAATGCTTCTTTATGGGTGGAATTCATCTCCCACCCATGGAAGAGCTTCTGAATTCAAGGGTAAGGACTCTGAATTAATCTCAAAATCAAGACCACAATAGTTATGCAGTGTATCCAGTTTGGGGAAATTAGAACTTCTTCTTTGCTGTTTGCAGATGACATCTCCAGTCTAAAGCTATGGATCTCCAGAGTGCATTGGAGTGGCTCACTGTTGACTGTGAAGTGTAAGAGATGAAGATCAGCATTCTCTAAATCAGAAGTCATGGCCATTTCGCTGAAAATTCGACTTTCTTCAGTAGGTAAGAGAAAGCAGCTACCTCAAGTGGAGGAGTTTAAGTATCTTGTACCTTTTGGCCTTGCTCACAACTGACCGTAGAGAAAACTGGGGCACTGATCAACAGAATGGTGTTCCAGGAGCAGCATTGTACACATTTTACTAAACTATGGAGATGAATTAGGTTAATGATTGCCTTTCCTATTAAGGATTGATATCAGAGTGTACGCAAAGAGAAAGAAATAGGGGAGTCCTAAAAGAAAGACAAGCATTGGCAGAGTTTTTAGTAGAATCTAGAACAGAAGCTGCCATTAAAAAAAGGAATTAGTACAGCATATAAAACATTGTATGACAACTATAAGAATCAGAGAAGGTTAAAAAGGACTGGGAACAGAGAGACTGGATAAGCAATTCACAAACAATGGGAGGATATATGTATGTCTCCCCAAATTTGCAACAAAATCTAGATTTAGGATTTTTGCTTGGAAATGTTTACATAGATATTTTTATACCCAAGTAGACTTGAGACTTTTTCCTCAGGTAGACAGGAAATGTTTGAGATGTGACAGGGAAGAAAGAGCAAATTGGGAACATATTTTCTGGAAGTGAGGTGAGTTGACAGACTTTAAGGATTTCCTGTAGGATGCACTGTTGGAGATACTATGTGGGCAGATTGGTGTGATGAGGGAGATGATTTTTCTGAGCTAGGATACAGAATTGGAAATGCCTGGACAGGGTAAGGCCTTGCTGTGTCTAATTACGGCGGCTGCCAAAAAAGCAATTACTAGAAAATGGAAATCAAAATCTAAGCTATCTATACTAGACGTAGTGAATATAGTAACAGATAAAACAACTGGAATTGAGATCTTTAGAAAAGGGTAGGAGCAAACTACAATGTGACAGTTTAATAAAGAAAGACATTTTTTTGTTTAAAAGGGCAGGAATTTAATAAATTATGTAATGTTGCTTAGGTTGGTGGTGCTGCGGTAGCGTTGTCGCCTCACAATAAGACGCTGTATGTTCGAATCTCAGCTAGAGCGTCTTCTGCGTGGAGACATGCGTGAATGGGAGCCCCTTTGTTGAAGGTTGTGCGTCAGGGCTGGCAACTCGGCACGTAAAAATCTACTGCCAATCATCAGAGGACCGGAGTTCCACTGTGGCAACTCCTAACCGGGAAAAGCCGAAAGACACAACATATGTGAAGTAGGTTTGTAAACGTGAGCTTCTTAATATATTTATATAAAGTAATCAAACTGTAAATTTGTCTATGTCACAAGTAATAATTCAATCTTCTTGTCTTTTCAAATTTTTCCCGTTAGGGGTCACCACAGGAGAACAACAGTCTACAGAACAATTGACAATGAAGTTTTACGGTGTCGAGTTGCCAGCCCGGCGCCCACCCTTCCACAGGAGGTACACACATGCACACACACACACCTAGAGCCAATATTTAGTGTCTCCAATCCTCCTGCAGCATGTCTTTGGGATGTGTGAGGAAACCCACAAGACTGCAAGGAGGACATGGAAACTTTGCACAGATGGCACCCTGGCTGAGAATCGAACCAGAGAACCTCTTGCTGTGAAGCGGCAATGCTAACCACTGCACCACCGTGGCAACCCTAATTCAATAAAGGCGTTTAAAAAAAAAAAAAAAAAAAAAAAAAAAAAAAACTCAGGTGAAAAACTCACAGGATAAAGCTCTTGCTCTACCTGATCCGTCACTGTGGTCATGAGCTCTGGTAGTGACCAAAATGATAAAATCACCAACATAAAAGGCAGAAATGAGATTCATATGCAAGGCGACTGGGCTGACGCTCCAGGATACACTGAAGAGTCTAGCAATCGGAAGACTCTCAAAATACAGCCACTGCTCCTCAGGAATGACTGCAGTCAGTTGAGATGATTTGGGCATCCAGTGAGAATGATCCTATGGGAAGCTTGGCTGGGAATGCCCAAGAACCCCACAGGATGACTTGTAAAATGCTGCTGGAGACAAGTCTTGTGTATCCCTCCTCAACATGCTACCACTGCAACCCTCAAAGCAAATAGTTACAAACCGTACTGATGGACTTATTCTTGACTTCCCTTATCTTAAGTTCTATGGTTCATGCTAGAGACAATCTCATACATAATCTTTTTTTTTTTTTTTTTGCTGTACTATTATGCAAACAGATAACATTCCAACTTGAACGCATATAACATGGGTTCAGACACTGACTGGGGAGCTAGAAAAGCTGATCATGGAGGGTGGGTGGTAGTGAATATTTGATGTTGGTTAGCCGATCCAGGTTATCAAGGAAGATGCAGCATTTGGTCAGATATGTGCAGTGAGATGTACAACCTGAATATGCTCTGTAAGAAGTCTGTGAAAGCATAAATGTCACCAAGTAGCCCCAGCAGGTCTCGCTCTAGCTGTGTTGGCAAAAAAGACATTGGATGGGGGGTTGAGTTTGGCCAGGGCTACTATCAAAAAAAGAACATCCCCTGCTATATGACACTTTATTCCTGGACTCAAATCTTTAGCACGTGCATACACCAGAAAGAGTTAGGTGGGGGTCAATATGGAAAAGTGGGGGGTGGACAGACAGCCACAGAGGCATAAGAAAAACAGACTGTGTAATATTTCAAAACAAATTAAAGAAATCAGGAATACAGAAACGGCAGCACATGATGTTACTGAATCAGAACCAAGGATAGCTTTATGCAATTAATCAGTGGTAAGTCACATCCTTTTCGGAAACTATTTAATCTAACAGGAATAAAATAAACATTGAAATAAAAAAGGGGGCAACCTTGGTTATACAGACTCACAGAACTTTACAAGGCTTGCTGCCCAGGGACCATCGAGAAGCATAGCCCAAATACCCAGCTGCCCCCAAGCACCACCTGGTTAAGTGACTTACTCAAGGAAGCATAGTAGGCAAATGAAGGCCGAGGAAATCAAACTCTGTATCCTGGCTGGTTAACCACTCATAGCAGTAATCCTTTAAGCTAGCTGCTAGGCTTAATATGGCCTCAAGCCTCATACTTTGGTGTTCCTCCAAACTATTTATTAAGCTATACCCCAGTTCTGGCCATGACCCTCAAAGCCCATCTACTGCCCTGCCGTGATTACTTATGTGCTCTAACCAGCATTTCTAGGTGTATAAAAGTGACAGGTCATCATCTGCACTGCAGAACTGCCTGTAGAAGAGAGACAGAGCCACATCAGCTGCTCAGTCTCTCTCCCAAACAGACCTTTCTTGGCCACCAGCAATGAAGTCTCAGTCAAAACACTACCAATGAGCTGGCCAGTAAAAATCTGTTGCATTGAAAGATGGCAAGTGAAACAGTCTTGGAAGCAAAGAGTATATTACATGGGCAGTAAGGTATTCTCTGTTAAATTCTGCATATAGGCTGGTTGTGAAACAGACAAAGTTGTGCTGTGTCCACTTCTTGCCATATCATTTCATACTACTAAAACCAGTTGTACATCACTGTATAGTCAGCTACTCTTTAACGAAGGTCACTCAGTATCTGCAAGCTCCAAGAACTGCTTAAAACGTGCAAACAACTGCGTGTGGTTCTCAATACGTACCCATCAAAATAAAGAATAGAAGTCTATTTAACATGATACTGAAATGTAACTTACTTTAAAGTCTCAGTGTAACATGAAATCTCCTGTATTCTATACTACAAGTCTAATCCATTCTGAAGGGGGAATCTTGACATAAACTGTTAAAAAAAAGACATTCCCAACAATATTTTGCAATAAAATATCATCTCTAGTCTCGTACTGCTTTTCAGAGTTATACTTTGTAGCATATCTTGTACCAGTAGTCATTAAATATGAACTGTATAGGTTGCATTTGTCCTCCCTGAAAATTTTAGTTTACAATTTTTTCTCTGCTCACATAAAAAGTAACATCCATTTTAGTATATTACGATCTCAAATACAAAAATCATAACTTTTATGTCAGACACTATTTCCTCAAGAATGAAATAGTCTGCCTTGCTGCAAATAAAGTCAACACTGCACAGTAATAAAAAAAAAAAAATATATAAATATATATATATATATATATATATATATATATATATATATATATATATATATATATATATATATAATAGACATACACACACTACCTCTGTGGAACAGATAAAAGTATGTGCAGTTGTGAATGAAGAGTGATTTGCAATCAAATCATTTGGAGTTCTGCGGAAGAGAAAGATCTTACTCAAATCCCCAAGACTAAGGGCTTGATTGCATTAAATAAGGAACACATACATATTTAAATTTACATACAGACGTAAATCAATATGAAATGTAGCCGATCCTCCATGGACTTCAGTACAATGAACAAATGCTGGAAAACCTGTTTCAAAGGTATAAGATGGGCCAGAATACCTTACAATACAGCTAACAATGATCACTCAAGACATATACAAAAGTCATTCAACACTACACACTGGAAGTAGCTCTTCAGAAGCCTTTGTCCAACAACCATGATTTCAGTTCCTTGTCAAAATGGCCTTTGATCAGGATACTCATGCTAACTTCATTGACTTGAATAGGTGGCACAGTCTCTGTTATTTGCTTTAAGTACTGTTCCAGTTCCTTTTCAAGAGCCTGTAGGAATAAAACAACATTAGTTGTATAGTAGCCTTAAACTCCACATACTTCTCAAGCATCTGCTAACATATTGAAAAGTTACCAATCAATGGACAAAATGCGTCATACCTATAAATATATCAATGCACCATATCTACAAATATATCCAACTGCAATACATTACATGGGTAAACCAGTGATGTGCATAAGAGGAATAAAGCCCCGACAGCCCAGGTGACTTGCGTTTGATTAGAGATTCAGGTGTCTGAAATGCTGGCAGCGGAGAACAAGCACACCTGCCCTGGGGGTGGGAAACATGGACAGAACACTTGAAGCAGTTGGATTTGCTTGGCAGAAGGTAAGGAAACAGCTGCACAGTCCTTTCAAAGGGTTGGTAAGAAGGCTTGCCAGTATCAACTTGCACAAATGAACAATGGTTCCAAGAGATCCACCAAATGCATGTCCCACAGGATACTACCATGCACTCATAGAAAGGAAGGAACTCCCACAGCAGCAGTATGATACATAACAGAGAAACCTTGATTTCCTCAACAGCCCCAACCCTTAGTTGCGGGAAGCCTGGAAGTGCAGGTAGACCCCACAATTATGGGGAGGCACAGGTTTCCACTGATGGTTATCTTTTGTATTTTCCTTATCAAGTCTTAGTTTAATTATCTCTGAAGCCATGGTCCCTCATAAATTATATCAACTCAGAGACAGCTGAACTTCAACCCAACCAACAATGCTGCACAAAACATTTTGGAATCTAGTCTCTAAATCTATGGCCACCTCACATGTTTTGGCAGCTTTTAGTGTGCGCAAATAGACAACGGCAACAGCTGACATTTAATGCACAAAATGGAATGTTGTGCATTCTGATGAGGTAAATCACAAAAAAGCAAACTAGAAAGAATAATCCAAGAGAAGTAGTACAGTAGATAAAGTAATCACATAACATACATTTTTGTGGGAAAGATTTCTACAAAACTTATTGCAAAACAGACTTCTTACTGATAATGCAACAATGCTGATTTTTTTTCCAGTAGTCAAATACTTTGATGATTTGAGAGAGCAGCTCTCTCACTGGTGTACACTGCAGCATAAAGCCTAGACTACCATGCACCATCACATAAAAGATGATCTTACCTCTCACAATGTTCAGTTTTTCTAATGAGAAATTCCTAGGAATAGGGATAAAATGTGTGTGTGTGGGGGTGGGGTGGGGTTAAAAAAATCCCTCTCAAACAGCAACTAAACTAATCTGTAGAATATTCCCATATGTTCAAATTTATCTTACTTCGAGAAATCCTCTGCAGTGAAGCACTTGTTTAGAATCCCCAGAAGCATCCATAAGAGCAATCCCCAAAATGTGACTACATTGGAAAGCAAAATGACTTAAGTAGTTTAGGACACATTTCTCTGAAATGCCAAAGGAAACTCCTGTGACAGCTATCCTAATTATACCACTTAACTGATTACAGCCAGTTGATGGCTGCAGGTGTTTCTGCAGTTACATCCTACTGACGTCTCTGAGCATCAAATACTGCTTGTTCATATTTGCATTTATAATTCCAAAACCATGCTACAGCTACATACAAAGTAGCAAAATCTTCTTTCAGCTGCTCCTGTTAGGGGTTGCTGCATTGGATCATCTGTTTCCATTTCTTCTTGTTCTCTGCATCTTGCTCTGTCGCACCAACCTGCATGTCCTCTCTCACCACATCCATAAACCTTCTCTTAGGTCTTTCTCTTTTCCTGTTGCCTGGTAGCTCCATCCTTAGCATCCTTCTCCCAACATACCCAGCATCACTCCTCTGCACTTGTTCAAACCAACACAATTTCACCTCTCTGGCTTTATCTCCAAACCATCTAACCTGTGCTGACCCTCTGATATACTCATTCCTAATCCTGTCCATCCTTGTCACACCAAACACAAATCTTAACATCTAACTCTGCCACTTGGCTTTTCATCAGAACTGTCTCCAACCCATATAACATAGCTGGTCTCACTACCATCTTGTGAGCCTTCCCTTTCATTCTTGGTGGTACCAGTCTATCACAAATCACTCATGACACTTCTCCATCCACACAACCTGTCTGCACACTCTTCTCACCTTTTTTCCACACTCACCATTACTCAACTGTTGATCCCAAGCATTTAAACTGATCCAACTTAGCCAGCTCTACTCCCTGCATCCTCACCATTCCTCAGTCCTCCCTCTCATTTACACACATTCGGTCTTGGTTCTACTGACCTTCATTCCTCTCCTCTATATTTCCATCTCTCTAGGGTCTCCTCAACCTGCTCCCTGCTATGACAACAGATCACAATGTCATCCGCAAACATCACAGTCCACGGAGACTCCTGTCTGATCTCTTCTGTCAACCTGTACAACACCATTGCAAATAAGAATGGGTTCAGAGCTGATCCTTGATGTAATCCCTCCTCCACTTTAAACGCATCTATCACTCCTACTGCAGACCTCACCATTATCACAGAGTAGTACAAGATATGTACGAGGGCAAACATACTTCTCTGCCACTCCCGACTTCCTCATACAATACCACAACTCCCTAGACAGCCTGTCATATGCTTTCTCTAAATCCACAAAAACACAATGCAACTCTTTCTGAGCTTCTCCATACGTCATCAACACCCTCAGAGCAAACTCTTATCTGTAGTGCTCTTTCCTGACATTAAACCATACTGCTGCTCACTAATCATAACTTCTCCTCTTAGCCTAGCTTTCACACTCTTTTCCATAAATTCATGCTGTGGCTGATCAATTTTATCCCTCTGTAGTTACTACAGCTCTGTAAATTAACCCTCTTAAAAATAGGTACCAGTACAATTCTCCACTCCTCAGGCATCCTCTCACTTTCCAAGACAGCATTAAACAATCTGGCTAAAAACTCCACTGCCATCTCTCCTAAACATCTCCATGCTTCTACAGGTATGTCATCTGAATCAACTGCCTTTCCATTCTTCATCTTCTTCATAGCTGCCCTGGCTTCTGCCTTGCTAATCCACTGCACTTCCTGATTCACTATCCCCATATCATCCAACCATGTCTCTTTCTCTCATTTTCTAAATGCACGCAACTGCACTGAAATTTGCCCTCCGTCTAGTGCAGGTAAGAAATTAAATTGCTGTTCGTATATTTATATAGTCATAAAATGTCATATTTTTCTACAATCTCAGCAATCAAGTAGCACAGACAGAATTGTTTAGCCTCACATGAAAGCTCCTAGCTGGGCTAATAAAATGCTGCTGACAGTACGTGTATAATATGTGTGGTTGCTGAGATATTAAGTTGCTAACAAAATATTACAAACTTGATAGTTACCGTGTTTACTGGGACTTATAAAATCCAGTTCAAGACCTAGAACCTGAAGACTACTATTGCTATAAAAATATTTTTGTTGAAGACTTTGCCATTTATACTTCTTTATTAACCCCTATGGTTCCAGGGATAGTAAACATTTATTTGAAATGTTGGGACAGAATTTGATTCTATCAAGAAGCTTGGGTTCTGCCCACTGGAAGTTACAGTTCAAACTACCAGAGCTCCATTATAGGGAATTAGTTAATGATGACATGAACCTATAGGGCCCAAAAATATAGTGGCATCTACAATGGCTCAATTCCCAGAGAAAGCACTGTAGTCAGCCAACCCACTGTAGAAGTATCCTTAAATCATTCACACTTAGTAACTTTGGAATGCCATACTTCTAGCAGTCTATATAGTATCCTTGTATTCCTCAGCATTTTTAAACAAAAAAAAAAACACGCCAAACCAATGCAACTAGACAAGAGGACCAATGATCAGTCAAAATAAAGAAAAATGGAAAAAAAAAACTAGCAAATACACTTTCAGCTCATCAAGGTTTTACATCAATTACCTTCAGAGTAATCCTTAATGCCCTGAACCGAGGAGTCAGGAAGTGATCTCCTAACCCAGAAGACAACACATCCATCAAAACAGACTACCACAGCTGAAGAGGATAACCCTACCTCACAGATAGGAAAAGGGGAATTACAATCAACTGATTGGTAGTGCAGCTATAGATACTGGTAGGAATGATGAGTGCAGCTACTGGTATGGAGATTGTCAAATGTAACACACTCAGAAGAACTGCCTCAGTAAAGTATGTGCTGTACAGGAAACAGGGTGAACTCTCAGATGATGGCAAATTTACTCCCTGTGACAACAGCTAAAGCAAAGCTCCTGCTTTAACAAGGTCCATTACCTCCTGGGTGCAACCCACCAAGCAGTCATACAATAAAGAAACAGCAGAATATATCTTTCCACTGCAGCACCTTTGTTACTACAATTAATACTTTGATGAAACTAACTGTAAGCTGTGCAAGCAAAAGCACTTTCTTACAACAATGGAAATGTAGTGATTGATGGACATTCATTACCTACATAGGTTCCAGGTCCTTAATTACTGGAACAATTCAGGTGTCCGTTGTCCACGTGACAGTTACAATGGACTTCTTGCTTACAGGAGGATATTACATATTTCCTGGCCTTCAGTTTTAGTTTATGGTTCTGACACTAGCTATTGGTTTGAGAGGATTTTGGTGTCCCCTGTGGAGTTCATGATGACACCAAGTTTACAGCTATCTTCAAACCTGGTCAGTAGCTTTGACCTCCAAAAAATGCTAAAGGTGAGTGGCCCAAGGACAGAATTCTGGGATACACCACTAGTAAAAAGACTTTTGGAGGAGGGATAGCAGCCCACCCTAATTTCCTGGGCTCTACTAGTGAGTCAGTTTATTATCTAATGAGTTATATAGGGATTAACATTTAACTGGAAAAGTTTATCTACGATACCAAAAGTGTGGGATGGTGTTAAATGCCTTTGAATGATCTAGATATGCAGTGTGCACTGATTTGCCTTCAGTTATCTTCTCGAAAAAGTCATCTACATTAAGTAGGCAGGATCTGACCTTAAATCTGAATTGGTTTGGATTTAGTTTCTAGGTTACCTGTGACCTCATTTATTAAGTCCATACTGATCCCTTCCATAGCCTTGTAGAGGATGATCAGACTCATGGGTCTATAATCTCCCCAAGTTCAGTAACACCCCACCTTTGTGCAAGGGGATCACATTTGCTGCCCTCCATCCATCTGGCACAAAGCTTGGAGGCAGACATTGAATAGCCTCTGTAAGGGGTCTGACGGGTCCCGTTTCAGGCTGGCTAAGCAGCCCAGTATAAAGAACAAGAAGCACCACACTACACTTGCAACAAAACGCTAGTAGTGTCAGCTCCAACGAACGGTGCAGAAGTAATATAATAAGTAGCGTAACACTGTCTATTGGTAATCCACCGCAAAAAAACTGCCAAAATGCCGGTAACTCCACAAACTGCTTTATTCCACAAACAAGATTAACGTTAAACGCTGCCAGTGTTTTTCGTTCTAAGTAGTATCAGAACTTCATCAGACAACAGCCAGATAATTACTCACAGTTTTTATACATATTCCAAACAATTAAAACAATTAATTTTAATTAAGTAATAAATCTGCTTTTGCTCCAACTTTTAAAGGAACATTACACATATATGCCATGTAAAAAATATATATGTATATATGCATACTACTGACATGAGGAAAACTTATTACAATTATATAAATGAAAATGAAAACTACTATAAACACCTTATTGGGTATAACCTTAATAATTTTTATAACTATTTAAAAACATACTTGTTTTCCTAAATTTTCCTAATGTAAGCTATTTTAAAATAAGCATTACTACTAATATAAAAAAAACTATTCTAAAATAATTTTAAAAAACTAAAACAGAGGGACAATTCAACAATTAAGTGACTGACAGTCAAATCAATTTACCGCATCAAATTTTTAATTTTTAAAATACATGCTATTGAGCAAAACTCATTTATGCCTGGTTCTCTATTAGCTGCCAGGCGTAATTGCCAAGTTAGCTCTTTTTTCTCCAATTCCAGTTTTAGGTAATGGTCATTTACAAAACTATGGTTGTCTTGTGATGTATTAATTCGGTCTATACCCATAAAGTTGAAAGAATGATTAGGATTATTAGCACAATGCCTAGCCAGGGCGTTTTCATTTTTGCCCTTGTCAATAGCGTACAAGTGTTCGTACATCCTGTCACGCAAACGTCTGTTTTGCCCACATAAAATGATGGGCATTGTACACATTGTGCCAGATAGACAATTCCTTTAGAGTTACAGGTGTATGATCCTTTAACAACATACCTAGTTGTCCTAATTATAAAATGATCTGCTGTCATTATATGCCTACAGTACTTACAAGCGCCACATTTCTTAGTCCCCCCTTCTGGCATGCACTGGAGTCGATTTCGACTCAAGGAGTTTTTTCATGTTGGTGGCCTTTCTAAATGTTACTACAGGATTGAGATTTAAATTCGTTGCAACATTCTTATCCATTAATAAATAGAACCAGTATTTTCTAACTGTTTTGACTATTTCTGTGGCCTCTAGGCGATAAGTGATGGTAAATACTGTTGCAAAATTCCCTTCACTACATACATTTTTTACCATAGTATGATCTCTATTCTCTGTTGTTCCACACCCTGAGTCCCCAATGTTAGATGTAAGGTCAATGTTTAAACCATGTACCTCCATACTTCCATTTACAGACAATATTGGTATATAAAACCCTTTCTCCCTTTTCTCTACCACTTCCTGGAAGATGTTATCTAAAAAGGAGGCAGGGTACCCTCTCCTCAAAAACATTAGGTGTAGCAGTTTACATTCTTCCTCAAAGTCTTCTTTCAAAGTAACCATTCTTGCTATTCTCACTAGTTGTCCCTTCACCACGGCTTTCTTTTGGTGAAGGGGATGCATACTAGAGAAGTGTAAAAAGTTGTTAGAGTATGTAGCCTTTCTAAAGATTTTTGCCGTATAAAATCTTCTGTTTTTGCTTAACTCAACATCCAAAAAGTTGATAGAATTTTCCTGAAAGTTTTGGGTAAACTTTAAAAAGGATGTTGTTGAGCTAAAGAAATTTACAAGAAGGTCAGCTTCTTCACTATTACCTTTAAATAGGATAAAGATGTCATCCAAAAATCTTTTATAAGTAGTAAACTTGTTACACCAATGGCTATTAAACACATAGTTGTTTTCCCAATGTGCTAACACCAGGTTCGCAAAGCTTGATCCAACTGGTGAACCCATTGCCACTCCTATTTTTTTTAACAAAAATGTTGTTTTCAAAGGTAACAAAGTTATTTTTAAAAATAATGTCAAGTAGCTGTTCAACTAGGTTACATTCGTTGTCACTAGCCCCTTTAGTTCTAATAAATTCTACTACCCATTCTACTCCCAAGTCATGTGGGATGCAAGAATATAAATCAATGACATCCACTGTTAAGAAATTGCTTGTGTCGTCATATGGAATAGATTGCATATTCTGTAAGAAGGACCATGAGTCCTTCAAAATCTGATTTTCCATAGTGACAAATTTCTTTAAAATATTGTCCACTAATTTTGCACAAGGGTATGTGATTGATTGACGTGCATCCACTAATGCCCTGAATGGTGGGTTTGAGACATTTTTATGCAATTTTGGGATCCCAAAAATTTTTTGGGATCCGTGGGGCCAACATAGTCAAATATGTATGTTGCTCCAAGGTTATAATACCATCTGAAAATAAGTCGCTAATAAACATATTAATCCTACGGTGGGCTAAGTTCAATTCATTTCTACTCACTGGTGTATAAGTACTATTGGCCAAAAGGGCCATCATAATGTTAGAGTAATCCTCATTGTGCATAACTACCAGTCCCCCACCTTTATCTGGTTTCATGAGCCTCAGAGGTAAACTTCTAAGGAGGGTTAACAGGGTTTTTTCTTCATCAGAAATATTAGACTTAGGTTTAATTTTAGATGAACATTTCAAAATGTCTCTGAGTTCATTTTCACAAAGATGTTCAAACATACCCATAGTAGTGTTCTGTGGGGGGTTAAAGGAACTTGCTATTCTTAATTCACTACTATTGCATGATTAATTCCCAAACAAAACATTCAAATTCAATTTGCGAATGAATAATTTAAAGTCAATCAATACTTCTGCTATGTCACATTTTTTCGATGGCACAAATGTTAAACCCTTAGCAAACAGTTCTACAAGTACATGATCAATAACACATTCTGTAAAATTGTAAATGAAAAAGTCCCCTTCATTGTTATGAAGCGTTTCAAACAATCTTAACCTGGATACTTGCTGTTGCTGTGGGTGTTGTATCTCCGCTTGCTCCCCTGGGCTGAATTCACATTCCAGTTTCCCCCCCTCCCCCCTCTGAAGTTTTTTTGAAACCCTGTATTCTGCTTCTGATCAGAGCGAAAAGGCTGGTGAGAGTTAACACCGGTTGTTACCTCTTCAAAAATGTCATTGTCATTAATAGAACATTCCACATCTAGTACAGGACCTGTATTTAAATCCACTACTACATTCCTTGTAGATTGGTTCCTTCTTTGTTCCTTATGCATATTTTGATCTAAAGAGTCTTTGTAATTACGTGAAGGGTATTGCGCTACTGGCGGTTTAGGGAAGGCTGTCCCTTCTCTGTATGCTTTCAGGTCTCTCTGTAGTTTTTTAATTTTGTTCTCCTTTAATTTAACCATTTGTTGAGCAATACTTGTGAAGGTTCTGTCCACCTCAAATTGGTATCTATTAAAGTCCAGGTCTGACTTTATGTCTTGTTCTAACACTGTCACTTCCTTTGTTATCAAAGCAAGGGAAACCTTGTAATGTTTCACCATACATTGTAAAATTTCCAGCCCTTGTTTATTGTAAATCTCAATCAGTTCATTAAAAAACTCAGACCCATATTCTAACCCTGTGGGGTATGAATAATGCCTTAGTCCCTTCGGAACAATTTTTTCTTTCAAGCATTTATCAAAGTAATTTAACTCTAATTGAAGCTTTTTAATCTTGAGCAATTTAATATCAAAAAGCTTCAGTTTATCTGTTATTGAATTCTCCCTCTCATTAAAATTTGTATTAACAGTACCTGGTTGTAGGCAGTCCAATTCCAACTCGGAGGTTAACCATGTGCTTACATTATATTTTAAGCCATGGTTGGTAATGTGGTTACCTCCATTTCCAGCCTTATCAGCTGTTTCGTTCAGCTCACCCCTCTGTAAGCATACTGCTGTGCCGTTTTGATTCGTCTGTGTTCCCGGTACAAATGAACTGGAACTAGCTGCTGAAGAACCAAGGATGCCGCTGGAGTTAGTAACCCCATCCACTTTCTCCAATAAGCGGTCCAACCTTGAATTGATTAACTGCAAAAGCTGTGTTAAGTTACCCTGGGAAGCATCATTTTCCTCTGAATTACTTTCCATTCTTTGGCGCCAACAACCAACGTGAAAAGCCACGAAAAAAGAACAAGAAGCACCACACTACACTTGAAATAAAATGCTAGTAGTGTCAGCTCCAACGAACGGTGCAGAAATAATGTAATAAGTAGCGTAACACTGTCTATTGGTAATCCACCGCAAAAAAACTGCCAAAATGCCGGTAACTCGCAAACTGCTTTTTTCCACAAACAAGATTAACGTTAAACGCTGCCAATGTTGCAACGAATTTAAATCTCAATCCTGTAGTAACATTTAGAAAGGCCACCAACATGAAAAAACTCCTTGAGTCGAAATCGACTCCAATGCATGCCAGAAGGGGGACTAAGAAATGTGGCGCTTGTAAGTACTGTAGGCATATAATGACAGCAGATCATTTTATAATTAGGACAACTAGGTATGTTGTTAAAGGATCATACACCTGTAACTCTAAAGGAATTGTCTATCTGGCACAATGTGTACAATGCCCATCATTTTATGTGGGCAAAACAGATAGACGTTTGCGTGACAGGATGTACGAACACTTGTACGCTATTGACAAGGGCAAAAATGAAAACGCCCTGGCTAGGCATTGTGCTAATAATCCTAATCATTCTTTCAACTTTATGGGTATAGACCGAATTAATACATCACAAGACAACCATAGTTTTGTAAATGACCATTACCTAAAACTGGAATTGGAGAAAAAAAGAGCTAACTTGGCAATTACGCCTGGCAGCTAATAGAGAACCAGGCATAAATGAGTTTTGCTCAATAGCATGTATTTTAAAAATTAAAAATTTGATGCAGTAAATTGATTGGACTGTCAGTCACTTAATTGTTGAATTGTCCCTCTGTTTTAGTTTTTTAAAATTATTTTAGAATTGTTTTTTTATATTAGTAGTAATGCTCATTTTAAAATAGCTTACACTAGGAAAATTTAGGAAAACAAGTATGTTTTTAAATAGTTATAAAAATTATTAAGGTTATACCCAATAAGGTGTTTATAGTAGTTTTCATTTTCTTTTATATAATTGTAATAAGTTTTCCTCATGTCAGTAGTATGCATATATACATATATATTTTTTACATGGCATATATGTGTAATGTTCCTTTAAAAGTTGGAGCAAAAGCAGATTTATTACTTAATTAAAATTAATTGTTTTAATTGTTTGGAATATGTATAAAAACTGTGAGTAATTATCTGGCTGTTGTCTGATGAAGTTCTGATACTACTTAGAACGAAAAACGCTGGCAGCATTTAACGTTAATCTTGTTTGTGGAATAAAGCAGTTTGTGGAGTTACCGGCATTTTGGCAGTTTTTTTGCGGTGGATTACCAATAGACAGTGTTACTATACTTATTACATTACTTCTGCACCGTTCGTTGGAGCTGACACTACTAGCGTTTTGTTTCAAGTAAGCAGCCCAGTATGTTAATTGGCCTCACAGAAGCAGTATTCTTGGCCTTAAATATTGCCTGGAGGACTTTCATAGAAGACTGGGGGTGGTGTGGGGGGTGTGAACTTGGAGCTATATTTATCCACTAGTAAACTATGTGCAAATATGGGATATTACAAGAAGATTAGCTCTGCACAGTAGTGGGCATTGTTTCTAATAGTTTAAGAGGCCTTTGTGACTGTCCTTTGCCTGGGTGGCAATGTTTACCTCATATCTGCCATTGGTTGACTTGCTCAGGGTCCAGAGGTCCTGGTTAAGTTTAACAATAGCTTATTTTCGCATATTGAGAGTTAGCTATTTTTACATGTGATGATTTTTTTTTTAATAGAGCCTGTTCATATTTTGGTTTCATTATGAGTTTTTTTTTTAAATTTGGCATTGTATTTACTTTGGAGGGTGAAAGATGCATCTATGCAGCTATTCATATGTACATTGAATTTGTCAGTAAAGGATTCCACACATGTGGTGGGGTCATGAAGTTGAAGGGAATGTTAAAATTAGCCAGGATATCAACCAGTTTCATTAGATTAGCTTTGGCATAATCTCTGAATACTGAAGTAGTGGAGGGTGTTTCTGGTTTCGGTCCCAAGCAGAATGTCCCTGACTTGTGGTCTGATTTGTCCAGGGTAGGAGTTACAATGGTTAGGGAGTAGAGACCAAGTTTACGACTTTTACACCTGTAGCTGGGCTGTGGACTAACTGGCCCAGACAGTTTACATTGATGAAGTCCAGAAATCTCTGGGCATACATGTTAAAGGATGTATACTTCTCTCAGTCAAAGGATGGGTAGTTCAAGTCCCCTAGCAAAATGGTGTTCAACTTAATGCAAAGGGACTCCATACTAGTTTGGAATAGGTTAAGGGATGGGGGGGGGGTCCTACAGTTACCCATGATGTGATAATGGGTCTTGGTAAATGACATGCTGGAAGCGGAGAAGTTCCACATTGCTTGTTATCGCCTAACTAGTCTGGAGGAGGTTTTTTTTTTCTTGTACAACTATGGAAAACACTGCCTTTAGTGCCTTCATCTAGTGCGGTGGGCCCAAACATGTGGTAGGGATTGAAACTCTACACTGACAGTGTGTGCTCAATGGTCTTGAACCAGGACTCTAAAAGATGCATGTACCAATGTCTTAAAGGGTAAAGAGTGTGCAGGGAGTGACGTTTTTGCTACAGCTTCTAACACTGAGCAGAAATACCTTTATGCTACATAGATTCTAATTTATGTTTGAAACTTTTTAGGATGGATGTTGCCTACAAAATCACAATGGGGGTGAACAGGTTTTAGTGACTATACGAAAGCCTGGGGGGGGGGTGCACACCACCATTGACAAAGCAGTTAGAACTGTGAACCATCTCCTCCCAAGCTTGACATATACTGGACTCACTTTGAACACCAAAAGCTATGCCAATTGTTGAAGTCAATATTTTGTTCATACTGCAGTATTATTTTGGTGATGGTAAAATGTTGCTCAAAGCTAGGTTCATACCTCCCTCAGACATGCATTCTAAGCAGTCCATCATGTCTCTTCATATAGTCTAGGAAGATGCGTCTCAAGTCGTTTACAACCACATATACCATGAACGTGTCATACCTGTTCTTGTGATGTAAAAACTTGACAGCTATGTGATAAGGCAAATCTTGGCATCTGATAGGCAACTGACCATGACCCTCTCCCATCCAAAGCCTGGTGAGTGGTGCATCAGTGTCTCAAAATCAAATCACCTATGATTAGTATGTGGCACTATCTAGGATGCTTGCCTTACAGGCTTTTGAACTGAGATGCTGCCACTGTGATGTATATTTTAAGGTGGTTGCTACCTGTGTTGTGTGTTTGTAAGACTGCTGAGGGTACTTGTTTCTTAGGTTGCATTAGGAGGGCTTTGAGATTTAGGTAGGTTACTTTTAAGAGTGTCAACTTGTGTAGGTCTGTGTGTTTGGACTGATCTGTGTGTGACAGTTTAGTGTGTTTTTTGTGGTACTGACAACCTGCTTGTTATATGTAGGGCCTATGTGACAATTACAGCAGCACTTCCACACATTGTCAGTTTAAGTAACAGGTGGTTGTCAGTAAACATGAGACAACTGCTACATTGTCTCATGATGCCTGCTTCAACTAAACTGGCTACAAAGATGTTTGGAAAGTGCAAATCTGTAGTTCCAAGTGCTTACTTACATGTTGGGCTGAAAGGGGAGTATTACCTATGAGGTTTACAGCTCAGTACTTTAGCTGTTATCTGTCTGGCAGTGGGGATAGTGTTGCATGCAGTTAGGAAATTATTCAATAACTCCTTCTCTCACCAGGACGCAAGACAGTATTATTAATCCCAAACTACTTCCTGAGTAGTATTAACCTGATGTTGCTAATTACAGTACACTTGCTATAGGTAGATACCGAAGATAGAACCTACAGCAGCTGGATGCAACAGACAGCCAAGCAGCACAAAGGCATGGAAAAGTTAATCACCAAAGCTGCAACCAGACCACACAAGCCCCAATATACATTGTTCAATCACAAACAGTGGGAATCAATGCCTGTGTGTTACTTTTCTTACTAGAAGCAAAGTAGAAGCATTAATCCCAAGAAGGCTCTTATCAAGCCAGTTTCATGCTTTCCAGTGATTGGTAATCTCAAGGAAGGATAGGAAATACCCCCTTGCTCATTACCGCAAGCAAACCAAAATGACTATTCTGAAGTTGATCCCCGAGAAGCAATTCCTAGGCCCTCCAGCGACTGGTAGACTAGTCTCAGATATTACAACTTCTAAAAGTAAGATGCAGAAAGGGATTATTAATAATCAAATTACTGCAGTGTGAACTACAGGAGTGAGATATGAAACAAGGGCCAACTCAAGCTTTAAAAGTCTAAGGGAGGGGCCTTCCCAGTGTCCAGTAGAAACAAGCAGATGAGATTAGACTGGGAGGGGCTTCAAAAGTAATTTACAGTGAGATTGGGCAGTTCAAAAGCCATCAAGTTTAAAAGCACAACACAAAATGGGTTGGTAGGTAAGAATATCCAGTGCAGCCACACACCAGCAAAGCACTTGGAACCAAACAGGAATGGAATTAAATAAGAAATCATATTCCTCAACTCAAACCATTAATTAGCTTGATTTGATTCCTTTTCAGTTAATGAATGGAATGGAATTTTTCTAACTGATCCTATAAAAGGAGTACTGGAATTAGTGCTCACTGGGCTTGTGGCTAGATTCAAGACATTCTCCATCAATAAATTATTTTATTTTTCTACTATAGTCCTGCATCTGCCACCATTTCAGTGCAACACAATTTGATTCCCAGATCAAAGGACTTGCTGAGATGGTCTAAAGGAACATTGTGTGCATCATAAATATGGAAATAATCTTGACATTTTCTGAAGCAGACAGTCAACTTGTTTGAATCTTGAACTGTCTAGACATTCTAGGACATTAATGCAAGACGTTTTTTAATCACCTTTATTAAATTACTTATGTCAGACGCAAACATACATTAACAGAAAACAAACCATATTAACATTTTTCCATTTAAACGCATTAAAAATCACATATTTTTTCCTTTCTTGAAACTATCAGTCCAACATTACATAAACTGCTGAACTCATGCCTTCCCGTAAACCTCACTCTTCCACCTGAGCATTATTCTGCAAGTATTATTCCGACAATTTCCATTTAGTTCTATGCAATATGTTCCTTCCCTAATCTGCTTCCAATTCTTTTACCTTTTATAACATTTAACACTACAAATAACAGACGGTTTGGACTTTAATTTCCATTTTCTAGTATTGCTTTTTGGCAGCCAGAATTAAGACCTTACCAAATCTAGGTAATTCCAATCCTGTGTCCCAGATCAAAAAAATAATTTTCTTAGTTACAGTCATTAGCTCACCCAATAATTCTGACAGAGTACTCTGTAGGGTGGATTTTTAAAATCTGCTAACTCATTACACTCCCAAAATATATGTTATCAGTAACCTCTTTCATCATCCTCATACCTCTAACATTTGTTATCTATGTGAGCAAAAATTCTTTGAAGTCTACTTGGGGTATAAAAATACCTGTGTAAATACTTCCAGACAATGATCCTAAATGTTTTGGACTTTGCTGCATACTTGAGAGCCATACACATGTCCTCCCACAGTTCTTTTGTAAATAGCTTTTCCAGTATCTTACCAATATTTTCTAATCTCCTCTGACAGATTATAGTTATCGCGCAATTTTTTTTTTTACACGCCTTACTAATTATACCTTTAACAGAGGCTTCTCTTCTAGACTCAACAAAAAACTATCAGAGCAGGTCTTTCACTTAAGATACCCCTTATCCCTTCCTCTTTGCCTATGATCCGATATCAATCCCTTGTAGGGAAGAAAATCTAGCCTGTAGTCCAAACATTATCTTTGCCTCATCCTATTCTATTACCTTTCCCTTTCTAGTTATTTGCTTCCAATATTTTATTTTGTCAGTTTTCTCCAGTAAATTCCAGCTCCCTCTTGCTTATTTTATTTACCCCTACTTGCAGTCATCTCTATTAATCTGTTTTCCATTCTTCTGTTAGCATAGTCCCAAGAATTTTGCTACTTTATGAATTTAATCTTCTGTACGGTTATTATTCCCCCTTTGCTTCCAGAATCTTACCTTCCCCCCTGCTTCATCGTCTCTTTCCCTTCTGCTTGTATTATGTACATTATGAGCCTTAACTGTGTAGCTCCAAAATATACACTCCAATCAGATAATGGAAAACCACCTTGTTCTACTGGAAGGATCGACTTATAACATTTGACTTTTGCTTCTTCCCCTTCCAGACAAATTCCTTCAACTCTATTACTGTCCACAACTTCTCTGGTTAATAGGAGAAGCATCATCGGCAGTTTTGGACCTCGGCGGCCTGTCTCTGTCTGTATCTTTGCGTTTTTTCAGAATCCCAGTAGTCGGATGGCTAACCAACGACATTTCTGGATAATTACACCGAGAACCAAAATATTTAGAGGTGAAAATATACAGACGACAGATAGTTGTTGTATCTTTCGGCTTTTCCCGGTTAGGGGTCGCCACAGCGGAACTCCGGTCCGCTAATGATTGGCAGTAGATTTTTACGTGCCAAGCTGCCAGCTCTGACGCACAACCTTCAATGAAGGTACGCCCATTCACGCATATCTCCACACAGAAGACGCTCAAACTGAGAATCGAACAGGACAACGTCTATCTGTGAGGCGACAATGCTATCGCAGCACCACCACCGCAGTATATACCGACAGATAGTGCGCTGATTAAATAAAGAGCGAAACAGCAAGGTATGTCGTGGTCAGGGCCTAGGCAAGGAATACAATACGAATGAAAATCTTTGAGGTATTTGCTTTCCACGAGTAATGCAATTATTAACTTTTACTGACAACAGTAAGAAGCAAGAAAAGGTTTCCCCAATGGGGTACTTAGCTTTAATTTAAGACTTTGGTTCTGAAACTCGAAAATGAAAATTTCAGGAGTCGGCCGACCGGCACTTGCGAAATGCTTCTGCTTCGGGCACTGCACGGCAAGAAAGACTGATGTAATGGCATTGGCTGCATGTTTAATACCCCTGATGACATGACGTCATGGAAGAAGGGACAGCAACCGATGCAGGACCCAAGACTTTGTTAATCAGGCCGACTGAGGGCTACCTGCAAGCAGATAACCCGAATGTAATGACTGCAACAGTGAAATACAAAGAACATAGAGTTTCCAACTTCTTCTAGGTTTCCAGAGACTATGGTATCTTCAGGGTGCCTGACACTTCAGAGACTTGGTCCTGCTGAAGCCTAGTCAAGTATGACAAGTGGTTAAGAGCTCTCAGTGCAAATGAGGATGAGGCATACGATTGCTTCCCTAATCAATCCAGCACTGGAGAGTCCCTGTTGGGGGGGTGATTAAGGAGCTCTCCACAGAAATCTCATTTCTGGTGGGTGGCTGCTGCCATCACAATGGCCTCAAAGGACAGGCCCTTACTGCAGTGAGGCCAGTCTTGAAGGGGGGGGGGGCAAGAACTTTATCTTGCTACCTAGGAAAAGGTTCTATGTCTGGTTTCTTTCACTCCCTCTGGGATAAGAGGCCTGTAAGGGCATAGACATGGAACTACCCAAGGCATGGATAGGCCTACAATAAAGGCTCTCTGTAGAGGGCGCCTTGGTGGTTGAGCCCCCTCGCGAGTGACGCAGTGCCAACAAAATCGACAAAGGAGTCATCATCGTGTGGGGACTTATGGGAACCTGCACCTTCCTTGAGGTCAGTATCCTCAGTGAAGGACTCCACCAGGGAGTCCACATGCTTCCTCTTGCACTTTCTCTTCTCCGAAACCTCCTGTTCTGATGAAGCTGAAGAGGGAGAGTTAGGTAGCCCCGCCAAGGGGGCAAACTGGATGCTGGTTGATGCAGGCCATCCCAGAGTAGACTGATAACTGGCCAGAGGAAGAGATGAAAACTAGAATGGGGTACCAGCTGGAGACGTCAGACCTCTCCCTTGAGAAGACAATATCTTCTCAACAATGTCAAAGGTGGAGTAGAGTTTCTTGAGCCAGATGGTCATGGAACCCAAGAGATCAGAAGACAACCCTGAACTGAAGGGAGCCGTGCCTAGACCAGAAGTTGAGATCAGAACCAAACAGTTTAAAAGCTGAAGATCCAAGAGCAAGCGACAATCCCAAAGCAGGAACCATTGACCTTGAACAGTGACCAAAGAACAGGATGGAAGCAAAGATAGCTAGGGTGTCAGATCTCACCCGGAGCGTGGAAACTCGACCGGCCCAGAAAGGCCAAGGGAGAAAAACAGAATAATGGAGCTGAGGGTACCAGTGTTAGAACTGGACCCTGAGGAAATAATCCCCAGTTGCACCTGTGCCTGCAAAAAGGACAGGTCAGCTGCTACAGATGTCTGATGCGGCCCACAGACCAATGACTGGACAGACAAGGCCAATGAAGATGGCTTTTAGGGTCTATGGGAAGAGGACACTGCATACCAGGTCTCAGCCAGGGAGGCTCTGAATTGGGATGGACATGGGGAAGACTCTGGCAATCAAAGAGGAGTACAAGGATAAAATAGGTATGCTACCCTGCCTGACTGTGACCAGAAGGGGCTCAGAATACTCTGAACTTGAGAGGTCATTTTACCTGGTTTTGGTACTGAAGATGATGGCTCTGACATGTCAGAGCTGATGTTGCAGGGGAAGTTGAAAGGCAAGGGACCTTCAGACCTGGAGAGCCCAAGGGAGGCAGTCCACAGGTGGAGGCCAAAGATCTCCTGTGCTCACTTTTGTTGTGCCTAGAGTCTTGTAGCGAAGGCTTCTTGGACTCAAGTCTTGGGATCCAGGAGAGAAGACCTAGAAGAGGCAGAGCCTGAAGAGCTAGAGGTCGAAAGACCTTTCAACACAAGCTTTGCCTTATGCTCATTAACAGTGCATGAACCGAAGCTCTCGTCGATGGAGCAACCAGAGTCCAAATACTCCAGACCTAGACAGTACTCGCATTTAAGTTGTGCATCCTGGACGGGCAACCTGTGTCCACAGGAAATGCACTTTTTAAACCAAGGGGTTTAAAAAACACACAAAAGAAATACGAAAAGGAACAAAAGTCAAACACTAAATGACTTAAGGTAAAATCGTGGGAAGGGGGCAAGGAGAAATTTAACAATCTAACCCTAAAAGCTACCTGAATCTATCAAAAAACTACTAACGATTATTCTATGGGATAAGGGAAGAAGGATCTCACCAGTCCTACGCTAACTTCTTTGATGGAAACGAATTAGCCAAGAACAGCCAAAGACCGAGCTGCAGACATGAATGGTGGCAAACTAGAGTTGATGGAGGAGCAGTGAGTTGTGGGTAAGGGAGGTGGAACCAAAATGGGCTAAAGACTTTTGAATTGGCTGGTGTCTGATCCATAGTCCCACAGATTTAATCCAGTTGGAGCAGACAACACTGGATAATTTCTTACTACCCTCCACAAGTTAAGATGAAGCTAGGAGGGTTACAGTGGTTAGCAGGCCACACATACAAACACATAGGACTATAATGGGAGATGGGAACACAAATAAGGATGTGGAAAACAACTGAGAAGGGGTCCACAGACACAGGGAAAGACAGTGGTGCTACTGGGGGGATGGGTGGCAGCTGGGGACACCACAAGCATGATGTTGCTGGTAGTGGTGACAGGCCTGGTGGTGCAAGTAAATGTAAATAAAAGAAAAAAACTCATACCTAGGTGGGGGGAGAGAAAACTACAAATACAGTGACCAAATGTAGGTACATCAGAGTCTGACCACTCTAGCTATACTATACTAGAAAGGTGAAGGAACCACCACCTTGCTTAAAACAATGATGTGCATACATGTAACCACTATGGGAACTGAATCAAACTTCATCACAAATCGCAAGGCACTTGAGCTGCAGCAGTAGTGTTACCAACACTTGCAGAATGTAAGAATAAAAGACAAAAGCATGCATTCCTGGGGGGGGGACTTGCCTTGGACAATTTCTGTGAAGACATTTGAGTTTACCTTATCTACAGGCTAAGCTATAGCAGTAATCAGACAAAAGCCTTCGAAGAAGTGCACCATAACTGTGTAATGCACCTGCACAATGAAAGAATAAGAGGTCCAAAGAGCTTTCAGGACACCCCTTTGGAATCTAATTCATTATCCACAGGCATAGATGGCAGTTTAATATTTTGCAAAGAGAAGTTCTCAAAACCTGGTGGTCATGCCAGATTTCATTTATGCCAAATGCAACATTACGCAGGTGTGCGGGTCCAGGGACTGGAAGAATAATTTAAGTAGTGAATAATACTGGAAACACTCAGTAGCTGGCAGACAGAAACATGGCAGGCTAGCTCCTTGCTATATGACGAGCAGTGTCCAGTCTCATCAGCTGTACATTGCCAGATTAAAAGGTGAAAATGGAAATTAGGACAGAGACATGTGGAAGCAAGGAGACAGTAGAACAGAAGCAAAATGGGCAGGAAGGAGGTGGGAAGGTGACCCCCCCCCCCCGTGGAAGAGGTACCTATTTTTAATGCACAAAGAGAAGACAAGTTGGGGAAGTAAGTGGACAGTTAGATAGCTACAGTAGGTACCTGGGGAAGACTGACAAAACTGACAGGTTGTGTGGTAATGCAATAAAACAATGGAAGAACACAATGGTGAAGGACACATCAAACAAAGAGAAAATGGTGATGGGAAGATTGTAAAACCCACAGGGGCAGGCACTTACAAAAGTGAGGGCAACACCACAATGGGGGATGGGATGGGGTTCTGCAGCAGCAATCCCTGCTGCCTTTGATCCAGTGGCAGACTACTCGGCAACCTGGGTGCCATCACCACTGGACCACATCTCAGACGGTGGAGTGTGTGCTGGACAGAGATGCGACTCAATAAGTTATTGGAGGTTCTCCATCTTGCTTATTCGGTCATCTAACCCCTTGTTCACCATATCCCCACAATGTCTTCCAGCTGCCGAAGGGTGACAAAGGAGTCACTTCCACTGGCACTGCTACTGCCAGGTAGCACACTCCCAGCATTGAGTGTAAGCTTACCTTTAGTGGGTGAGGCAGGTAGGGCAGGAGGTGAATGTGCAGGTTGAGACACACGTGTTGGGAGTTTTAGGTGGTGGTGCTGCTGCAGCAGCCTTGGTGGAACAAAATAAATGTGTATAATAGAAAGAAATGCTAGGAAAAAGGTTGGGAGAGTATAAACAAATCATTCCTCTTTGATCAGGTTTAGTCATAACTGGGACAATGGCTTCTTTTCATGGGAGACCAGAGGTGGTATTCATACTTGTTTGTTTGTCTTTCAGATTTTCCCGGTTAGGGGTCGCCACAGCAGAACTCTGGTCCGCTAATGATTGGCAGTTGTTTTTTTATGGTGTCGAGTTGCCAGCCCAACATTCAACGAAGGCACGCCCATTCAACGCATGTCTTTCGAACGCCCACTCGACCACGGGGAGGACATGCAGACTCCACACAGAAGGTACTCCCAAACCCAAGCCGAGAATCGAATGGGAGAACCTCTTGCTGTGAGGCAACAATGCTACCGCTGCAACTGATTAGGGGAAATACAGCCAGGGCACTGGGGAATTTCCCTATACTTTCCAGTGAGTGCAGATGAATCTTTTACATCCACCTGAACTACCACCTACTCGGGCAGATGAGGTGTCAGTTTAACTTTTTATCCAAAGGATGTCACACTCAGGAGGGCAGCACCCCCTTATGGTACACTGCAGTGTCAGTATTGGGAAATGAATCCAACTAGCTAGTGTGGGAATAGAACTCACAGTCTCCTGTACCCAAGGGTGAATGTGCTATCTGATCTCCTACTTAGACTGCAATAACCACAACACAATGAAAACTAAATCTGATATACAATTGCTGTATGATTAACTTACACGCAAGTGAACAAAAAAAGGAAAAATGCTACCACTTCCTTACTCTGGAAAAAATTACATAGTTAGAAACTTCCCACAAAATGAGGAACTTAAATAAATAAGGTATGTGTTGCCGAAATGTAGTCTGAAAAAAAATATATATAAACAGTAAACGCTTTTATCTCAAAGTCAATGAAGGGCAGGAGACTTCAGATTAAAACATACCAATAAATCCAACAATTAAATAATCTAAACTAAAATGCACATGCTAGTCATGTGAATGAATTTCCTCTTCAAAATTTTCAAACACAAAGACTTGAGTCAAATTTTTTGAACAGTTCAGTAATCACAGTTTGTGCCAATCACAGACTAAAAATATTCTAAGACAATCTCCATTACTACCCCTAACTTATTTTAGGGGCATGATCAAGTATAATAGGAAAACCTTTTTAAAACTCAAAATTGAATGCTCACACAAGGCAGTTAAAACCTAATTGGTACTGATGGCATGCTGATGCTCAGATTGCCTTTCAACTTTGTTTTTCAACACAGAAGGAATCACATGAAAAGCTTGTAGCCATACACACCACATACTCAGAATTAGTTCTCCATTTTTTTTAGCTGCAAGTCATACTTGCATTAACATAGTAAACATTAGAACCTTCATTAATAAATCTACACATATTGCTAACACTTACATGTGCCTTTCTTACTTGTACTGGTGATGGTATTTCTTCCTTCTTTTCAAACATTTTTTTTAATTTGCAGCCCCTTTTATAAACCAATCTGGGGACATCACCACCACATTTATACACCTCATTACTACCACTATGTATTTTCTAATTATCCCTGATGGCATTTTTACTGCCCAGCTATCATTACTAAAGATGACACACAGCTGTATCTCACTCACTATCAGACTCCTTAAGGGTGAGAAAGGTGTTAAATATAACCTCTGGGTAACTTCTAACTAGCAAGTTCTCCATCAGTAAAGGACCTAACATTTCTTTACTGTCACTATCAATTGTAAAATTACTCACCTACTGAACATCTCTCTCAACTGTTATAATTTAGCCATAGTGGTATGATTTATGCCCCAGATTTAGCCTTGCTCCTCCTAGCTGTATGATGCTCCTCGAAGTCAGACCTGTTTAGGAGTACATACTAAACCTATACAAAGAGTCACTACCACAAACCATGTAGGGTCTTTTCATTGTGAAAAATAAGTGCTACTCTTTCAGACCCTCTGGTATGATTTTTAAAGGCCAGTGCTATGGTGCTATGGTTTTTACTGCTTTGATGTTGAGAGGTACAGCTGATGCCTTAGATGCATACTATCAAAATGCAACAAAGAATTGCTTGCTGCATTTTTGTAACTTTCAGTTGCCATTCATAGTCTAAACATCCTGAGGCAAAGGATTACTATGATGAGCTACTCAAACCAACCAAGATCTGTAGACCAAGACGCAATAATGGGATGTTGGAGACATGTACATATACAATGAAAAATGCTGCTCAAGCAAACTTGTCCCTCATAGATTATGAGGAAAGAAAACAAGTATACTGACAATGATTGTTCACGACACCATACTATACTATTATGACATATGACACCATTTGATAGTTACACCAACTACCTCTAGCCTTAAGAACTATCCTTAACTCTTATATCTTCAAAAAAATCTATAAAGGAGCACCCTACTAAAATCTTGTCTCTGCCCCTGCTCTGCTCCCACTTAATCTACCTTCTTTGTTTTCCATCCTTATATTCATCCTGAGGTACGAGTTACTACTACAGACATGTTTTTTTGTTTTCTGGTCTGTAACAACCTTGATTGTAATCAGTGTTCATTTCTTCTATGCTACTTGTTTGTATCCATTTCTCTTTTGTTATAAACTTTATTGCAATTTATCACATATTTTGTATATGTAAAAGCATAAAATGGAGCAGAATAAAACGAAGGCCAGCAGTTATAAAACGTCTTTAATGGAATCCAAACGTAAGAACTTTTACAGTTACACAGAATGCTTCTTCAGATGATACTATTAATTAAAAACCTTCCCAACATTCAAATGCACTACCTTCCCGATTGCTTGTTGCACATTTAAAGAAACACCATCATTTTTGCTGCAAAAACAGTTAGTAATAAATGCATTTACTAAGATTAGATACATTCAAGGCTGTATAATAAAATATGTAGCTAAAACCACATTACCTATTTAGTACATGTATCCATACAATATGCAAATTACATGTAAACCTATTAAAAAATGTTTTTTTTTATTTGTAAAAAACATGTTACCCTGCTACCCCAACAGTATATACACATTGTTTAAAATCCTATTAAAATTATGTTATCTATGTAGAGGTCTAGCTTTCAGCGTGGGTTTGATGGGGACTTTGTCATTCAAACCACTGCCACTATCAGCTCTTAATTTAATAATCCAGCAGGTTTCATTTGTTTCCATCTTGTTTTTAAGATCTCCACGTCTCCCATCCAGTCTAGTTTTTTCCATAACTAGGAAGTGAAATTTGTGTGTGTCCCCTTTGTGAATAACATGTTTAGCTAAGGCATTAGTGGTGGTTCTAGTATTGATAGGATAAAAGAACACAGTGTGTGTGTATATTATATATATATATATATATATATATATATATATATATATATATATACTATCACATATAGTCTCCGATCAGTTTGCCTCATATGTCACTGTAATGGTGACAATACTGCTTTCCCCTGTGTGTGGGATGCCAGTGGCATGGAGCCCAGACTAAACTATTCCAGGCTTCGATCTTAAACAGAGGCCCTTAGCAGCACTCATGCATTAACCTTTGGCTGTAATCCTTATGTAGTAGGTAAAATTTTATTTTTGTTTTTAATTAATTAATTTTTTTTTTTAACTCCACCACTTACCACGTCTGTGCTCTACAATGGGCAGTACCCTCATTCTCCAACCATAATGTCTCACCTTGAAGAATCACAGGCAAAACTGAAAATTAGCACCCAAAGCAGATCTTGTGTATACCATGTGGTGCACACAGATGTGCAGCTCATTTGCATGACATATGTCAGGCTAGGAAATTATAGCTACTGTTATCACTACTGATCACAATGTTACTGTTATTACTTACTACTAATCACAATGGCACTTTAAGGTATGAAGCACTGCAGGACTCTATCCCTGTGTATCAGCAGGCTCTACTGTGACTCCATTTAAGTAAGATTGCATGTGTACTTACAGATTCCCTCCTCTCACAGAGGCACAGCCTGGGCTGCACATGAACAGTGTGGGGCTGCACATCAGCAGTGTTTTTCCCAGTGGTCCAGGCATGTGCAGAGCACGAAGTAAACTTCAGCGCAATGGACAGCGGATACTCTCATCTCACAACCAGAACAAAATCAGAAACAATAAGTTGAGCTGTAATTAGCATAATCATCATGCTCAGTCAGGTGAATCTGCACAATACAAGTGCAACAGCAGACAAAATCTCATTGTGTTGGGGAAGAAACTGTATAGCAGCCAAGCTCAGAGCCTAAAAAACAAACTAAACTGTTCAAGGAATCTACAGCTTTGCAGTAAGTGCTACTTTTTACAAGTCTGTCTTTTCAAGTATAGTTGCTTTCAACTGCTACTGAACTTGTTGACATGACATGATACAAGCTTGTCTGTAAGTGTATGCAAGTGTATTAGGGGGATTGCAATGATAAAATACTTGTTGGGCTGAAGGATTGTTAGGAACAATGTGAGACATGCTCATCAGCTCATACTCAAACCACAGTTCAAAAAACTGACTTCTCTTACCACTTTCAGTAAATAAATATACAACCTAACAGACAAAAGTTGTTTATTTCACTTATATCAGTATTTTTAACACTCAGGAAAAAAGTTATAGCACTTGTCAGCTGCAATGGCATAGGCAATGTTTTGTGGTGGACATATTCTTAGTAAACTTGCGTGACTGACATCAATTTAAAAGAATGTGATTACAAATATAGACAACTCTCAGGCACTGATGGTGTAAGGGTTTGGCAAAGCCACTCAGGAACAAGGCTGGTAGTCCATTTTCCACATCTGCAGAGCAATGCCTAAAAGAGAAGCAGAAGCACTCTGAGGATTCTGCAGATATATACATCTGTAAGCCAAAGTTCTTTGATACAAAGAAAGGAGCACAACTCCAGGTCCTCCGACTTCACAGCCAACTGCTCTCCAGACTTGAACGGAGCTGACCCAGCCTACCGGGACTGTGCCTGGGATGATGTGGTGGCAGATGTCAATGAGGTTGAAACCAGTCCACTACTACATCCACAAATGGTAGCCATCATAGCCAAAGACAAAGAACCAGCTCATGCAGCATTAGTACTTCAATGGATACATCTATTGTGGAGGTATCTATAGCCAAGATAGAATGCTTCCATACTCATGCCAGTCAGTGGTATATTTTGTAGCAGACACTGGTCATGCAGTACAGCCAGCTCTTGTGGGCAGGGGTGTGCACGGGATACAGAGACCTCTGTCATGCATGCCCTGGACCTGTCCAGTGCATCAAGCCATAGTGCTGCAACTATTCCTGAGGCTATGTACCAGATGATTCAGAATTACATTTCTACAACTGTCAGCACCGCAGACACACACACGCACACACCCACCCTTATCCTTCACAAACAGATTTACATTAAAACCCTCCCCACAACACTGACAAGACATAGCAGCAGGTTTTACTTTCATAATCCTCGAGACTTCTCTCACAGACATCCACTCCTGTGCTCCAGTCCCCACATGGGCAAATTTTGACAAATGTTCACAACAGCACTATGTACATTGTTACTTGGGTTACCTATGTCTGATGCAGTGTGTGTAAGGGAAGTGTGCCTTCAGTAGCCCAAACACTTGATCAATAATGTTCCTAGTTTGTGAGTGAGCATGGCTGTTCCCCTGGTCTGTGATTCTGGGGATTTCTTACAGGTGCCACAAGCCAGAGTTCTAAAGCATATTCACCATTACCAACAAGATACCCCTGTGGGAAATCGCCCTTCACAAAACTCTGGTACAGGTCACGTGTGCCATATGTGGGTGTTGTGATAACTACCTTTGTGGCCTGCACATGGGGAGTACCATCTACAATGTATTACAGACCACTTGACAGTTGATTGAGTGATACGCTTACAGATCACATACCTCCCTCCCAGTTCAGCAGGTAGGGCCTTTATTTCAATGTGGGTACAGTCTATGACACCCAATAACTCAGGGGAATGGGGTTACATAATAAAAATCCTGCATGTTCTCTCTCCTTTGGGGTACATAGGAAAGTACCATAAATGTAGATGTTCAAGTGTATTCACTGTTGCAGTCATCACATTTGGGTTATCCCTGCCAGGTTAGCCCTTGGGCTGGCCCGAATACCAGAGGCTTAGTATTTCTGCGTTGGTTGCTGTCGCTTCAGGACTGATGTCAGGTAGTCAGTAGTATAAAGTAAGGCAGCCAATGCCATTACATCAGCTTTTCTTGCCCTAACCTGTCAGAAGCCCCCAAGTAAGAGCCAGGTTCTGGTGGAAGAACCCCACCAGTAGAAAGTAAATACTAATTTGTCCCTTGTAAGGAAAGAGAAGAAAGGGGGATGGAGAGAGGGAAACCAGGATTGCAACAATGAATACACTTAAACATCTACATTTATGGTAAGTGTACACAACTGTACATTTGGGTTGATTCCCAAAGCTGAAGAAATGGGTGGAGGCAGTCAAAGAAACTAGGGGCTGGCTAGGATGCCCTGCAAGACTGCAGAGGCAAACCCTGCCCTGGATTTGGAGAAGAGAGGCAGGTGGTAATGTTTGGTAAATGTGTGAACAGATGTCCAGGTGGCAGCCTCCAGGATGTCCTTGGTGGGGACTCCTCTGAGGAAAGCTGCAGAGGTGGAGGCGGCTCTGGTGGAGTGAGTCCTGACCCCCATAGGGGGAGGCTTTTTCCATGTTGTTTGTAGCAGAAATGGATGCAGTGTGCTATCCATTTGAAAATGGTTTGTTTGGAGATGGTTTTGGCTTCTGCCCCTATAGCAAAGCTAACCAGCAATTGATCAGACTTTCTGAAGGGTTTAGTCCTGTCTAGATAGAATCTGAGCTGTCTGTGCACATCTAGAGAGTGCAGAATCCTTTCCCCTTGTTCTGGGGATTAGAAAAAAAGGTGGGCAAATTAATGGATTGGTTGACAGCCACACTGGACGCCAACTTGGGCATGAAGGATGGGTTAGTTCTGAGGGATACCCTGTCAGCATGGAAGATAACGAAGGGTTCCACAGCCATGAGCACTTGCACCTCGGAGACTCTTTAGCTCTGCAGAAGAAGCTGGTTCGAAAGGGGGCAGGGTGAGCTTTTCCAATACAAAGTTAAGGTCACAAACTGAGGGGAAATGAGCACAAACAGCAGAGGCATGAATTTTTATAGAGGAGAAGGAGAGGCCACTGTGTAGTAGGTCAGCTAAGTAATCCAGGGTTAGAGGGAGGGCAGTGCCGTACTGGCTTCCTTAGCCTGGATCCAGGTGCAGAACCTTTTCCATTTGTCAGCATAAGACTTTTTAGTGCTAGGGCGTCTGGCCTCATGGATACCATCTAGAACCGGTTTACTGAGGTTGGCAGATTGATGCGGGGTTAGGGAATAAGCCAAGCTGCCAACTTGAGTGTCTTCAATTGGGGATGCATAAATTCCTTTCTCTCTGGGTCAGGAGGTTTGGAATCTGTGGAGGATGTCATGGTGGCAGTGGGGACAGGCTGCGCAGCAAGGGGTACCAGTACTTGCGAGGCCAGTCTGGAGCTATAAGAATTGTCCTTGGTTCTTCCTACTTTATTTTGAGCAGTACCCTGGGGATGAGAGGTAGTGGAGGAAAGGCATAGACCGATAGATTGACCCGGGGAAAGACAGGGCATACACTTTCCAAGCCATGCAGAATTTGCTGAGCTGATGGTTGGTGTGCGAGGCAAAGAGGTCGACCTTCGGGGTGCCCCATTTCTGACTTATTAGGGTGAAGGTTCTTCTGTTGAGCTGCCACCTGTGTGGGTCCAGAAGATTTCTGCTTAACTGGTCTTCCAAAGAGATGAGAGAGCCTGGTAGGAATTGTGCTAACGGGTGCAGTTGCATGGCAGAGGCTGTGTACCAAAGGGTCATGGCCAGTCTGCATCAAGGGTAGGAGCGAGTCCCTCCCTGCTTGTTTATATACCACATCACAGTGGTGTTGTCTGTTTTGATCAGGAGAGCCCCTGGGGAGAGAAGGGGTTTGAAAGCTATCAAGGCGTGCTGGACAACCATCATCTCTTTTTGGTTGATGTGCAGAGTGATTTGCTGTGGGCTACATTGGCCCTGTATGCACCTGCTGTCCAGGTGTGCACCCAAAGCATAATCTGATGAGTCTGCGGTGAGGGTCTGGGCAGTGGGGGGTGGTGAAAAAGGCAGTCCCTTGTTGTGACAGCATGCTGTTGCCCACCAAAGAAAATCTTTTCTGAGGCAAGGAAATATACGTATAAGAGTTTCCAGGTCTTCAGAGTGTTGACACCAAAGGCTTTTTGGGTATCACTGAAGTTTCCTCATATGCAGTCTGGCATATGGAATGAGTAGTATGCAAGATGCCATGAACCCCAGAGTTTGCAGGATCTTCCTTGCCGATAAATGGGGCCTGGTGGCTAGTTGAGAAAAGTAGGCTGTCAGGAAAATTTGTTTTTCTGGTGTAAGGAATGCCATCTGAGATGCTGTGTCCAGGCTTGCAGTAGATAAGCCAAAGGGAAGTGCAAAAAACTGAAAGTGTTGAGAACCTGCCCTGAAATGGAGGTATTTCCTGCATGATTCCCTGATAGGAATGGAATGTGGAGTTAGGCCTCTTTTAGATCTAGGGTGGCTAGCCAAGCGTCCTTGGAGAGCATGGGTAGCAGCTGCTGGAGGGTGAGCATTTTGAATTTTGGGGTCACCAGGAAGGTGTTTAGAATGGATAGATTGAGGATGGGGTGCCAGGTGCCCTCTTTTCTGGTCACCAAAAAAAGTCTGGAGTAGAAACCTTGGCCCATCTGTTCTGCAGGAATGTGCTCTACTGTCCTCATAGAAAGCAGGGAGAGGATTTGCTTTTCAGCCTCTGCTCACTGGTTTGGAGGTAGATCTGGGAACCCTTTTGGGGTTGGAAGGGTGTGGAAGGAAAATTTGTATCCCTGAGACACTGTTCAGAACCCAGTGGTCGTTAGTAATGGTGGTCCAGGTGCTTGCGTGAAAGGAGAGTTTTCCTCCTAAGGGTAAAGTGAAGGTGGGCAGAGGGAGGGGGGGTTTGGGAGGTGCGTCATTGTGAGTTCTTACCATAAGGGGGTGGCTTAGAACTCCCTGGTTTTGAAGTGGAGGTAGTCCACTGCTTAGATCTCTGCATTCTCTGTGGCTGCTGTCTGGGGGGGGGGGGTTGGTTCCCCAGGGCCTAGGCTGGACTGGCTTAGTGGGAGCAGGAAAGGACCAGCGTTTGGTGGGACAATGCCTGCTGAACCTGGGTGGCTGGACCTGCAAGAAATCCTTAACTGTTTGCATAGATTTTGCTTTTTCTTCCATATTTTTTAAGACCTCTTCTGCCTTAGTGCCAAATAAGTTGTCTGTGCAAGGGGGCATCCAACAATTTAGATCTAACATGGTCTGGCAGGGGCTGTTCCTTAAGCCATGCATGCCTTCTAATGACAGATCCAATGACTGCTGCCCTGCAAGAAGCTTCTAGGGCGCCAAAACCACAGTGCAAGGTGTGTTTAGTTATTTGACTTGCAGAATGCATTACCTCTTGAAATTATTTAGATTCTGCCCAAGCAGGAAAGGAAGACATTTTTTGTTTGAGAAGTTCCAGGGTATGTTACTGAAATTTTAGCATAAGGAACTGACGATTTAGTGCCCTGATAGCAAGAGTAGCTGAGGTGTATACTTTTTTACCCAATCTGTCTAGTGCTCGGGAATCCCTATTTGAGGGAGTGGGATTCTTAGCAGTGGTTGCTTTAATCCCTTTAGGCCCTTGAGAAATTACCTCAGGGTCAGCAGTAGGATTTTTAAAAAGAAATTTGTGCGAGTCAGGGACTCTATAGTACCTGTCTGGTTTTCTGGGTGCAGGAGGGAGGTTGTCAGGAGTCAAGGTGGATTCCAGGAAAACATCCTCCACAACATCCAGGAATTCCCGGAGTCTCTTTTTAGACTGAGGGTAGTCTTGACTCTCTCATTGAAAAATGTTCCTTAAGGTATGCAGTGTTTCCCCAAAGGAAAAGTCCTCTGGGGGAGAGGCTGAAGAGATGGAACCCTCTATCAGAATTCTCATAAGTAGAGAGAGGTTGCACGTCTTCATATTCAAATGCATCAGAGTCATCTGACCCTTGTTTAGACAAAACTACAGGGGACAGATCTCTTTTCCTTTTGGAGGGGGTAGCTTGGCTTCCCCTGATCAGCATGATAAGGTCTTCTGCCATTTTAAGCATTTGAGACCGAGGCAAGGAAGCAGGTGCCTGAGATTGGGTCGGTTTCTTGGGTGTGTTTTGTACCCTGGCCCTAAGAAACTTGGTCATTTTCAAAGAATGGTAGTCGCGAAAGAAGACTGTTTGTGTCGAGAATCAGTAGTGTGAAGGACTTCCTCGGAAGCCGGTGCCTGCTCAGCGGCCCCGGACCCATCCAAGGTAGAGACCATCACAGGATCCTTAGTCGAAGAAGAGTTTTGCAGCATACTGGACTCTGAAAGGGTCTCTGTAGTGGCCTGCGAATCCAAAAAAGTGGACATCAGGGGCTGCGAAAGCTCCTGAGGACCGGAGAACTGACGAACAGCTTAATGGAAGCGTCTTTGGTATGTTTGGACATGTGCGGTCTGTCTCTGTCTTTACATTTTTTCAGAAGATCTGCTGTCAGATGGCTTACCGAAGCCATATCGCAATTCAAGGACTGTAAGTGAAAATATCTGGCTACAATAAGGGCCCAACAACAGATAGATCTGGTGTTGAACAAAGCACAGAAGCAACAACGGGGGAAGTCCTGGTCTGGGCCTAAACAAGTGACACAGTAAGAATGAAAGTCTCAGTGTGGTATTTGCTTTCCACAGGCGAGACAATTATTAACTTTTTCTGACATCGGTTAGTGCAAGAAAAAAGGATCCTCATGGGGTACTTGGCTTTAGAAGACTTCAACTTCAATTCGGTAGATGAAACTCTGGTAGTAGCCGACCGGCACTCATGCGAACTGCTTCTGCTTCGGGCTCCACGGCAAGAAAGACTGATTTAATGTCGTTGGCTACCTTACTTTATACTACTGACGACCTAACGTCAGTCCTGAAGCGACAGCAACTGATGCAGAAATACTAAGCCTCTGGTATTCGGGCCGGCCAAGGGCTACCCTGGCAGGGATAACTAAAATGTGATGACTGCAACAGTGAAACACGAAGAACATCCACAAATATTCCCTCCTATGCTGAAGCATGGTAATAAGAAAAGTACAGTTGTGTACCTACCATAAATGTAGATGTTCCAGTGTATTCATTGTTGCAGTCATTACTCTTAGGTTATTCCTGCTGGCAGGCCACCTGCAGTCGGCCAGAATTCCAAAGTCTAGGTCCGGCGTCGGTTGCTGTCGCCTCTTCCCTGGCGTCAGTGCGCCAGGGGTATAAAAGATGCAGCGGATGCCATTTTCTTCAGTTCGTCTTGCCCCAGATGTCAGGTGCCCCCAAAATGGTAGGCTAAAAGAAATTATGCCAATAATTATGCATGCAGTAAAATAAACATTTCCTTCATCTACAAGCAAATACACCATATAGGTTGTATAAGACAGAGAAGTTTAGGTAAGTCCCAGCAAAGAAAAGGGGGATGGTGGGTGGGTAACCTGGACTTCAACAATGAATACACTCTAACATCTACATTTATGGTAGGTACACAACTGTACTATGTTCATCGTGTTTCACTGTTGCAGTCATTACTCTTGGGTTGAATCCCAAAGCTAAGGTTGGGTGGCTGGGCCTAAAATAGGATTAGGAGAGGCTATAAGGCCTTGCAGAACTGCAGTGGCGAAGCCTGCTCTGGATTTAGAATAGAGAGGTAAATGGTAGTGTTTTGTAAAAGTGTGCACTGAACTCAGAGTTGCAGCCTCTAAAATGTCTTTGGTTGGTACTCCTCTGAGAAAGGCCGCTGAAGTGGCTGCTGCCCTGGTAGAATGAGGCCTAATGCCCTTGGGCATTGATTTTCCGTGTTGTGAGTAGCAGAAACGAATGCAGTGGCCTATCCATTTTTAAATAGTCTGTTTTGAGATAGGCTTTCCTTGAGATCCTGCAGCATATGCCACTAAAAATTGCTCAGTTTTTCTGAAAGCTTTAGTTCTGTCCAAGTAGAAGCGTAGTTGTCTGTGTATGTCCAAGGAATGCAGAAGTCTCTCACCCTTATTCTGTGGGTTTGGATAAAAGGTAGGCAAATGAATGGTTTGGTTAAGGGCCACACTGGACACTACTTTAGGCATAAATGTTGGGTTCGTCCTTAGAGAAACCCTGTCTGGATGGAAAATGATGAAAGGTTCCACAGCTACGAGTGCCTGTAACTCTGAAACTCGTCTTGCAGAGGTTATTGCTAGGAGCAGAGCTGTTTTCCAAGATAAAAACTTTATATCAGCTGTATTGGCTGGCTCAAAAGGTGGCAGTGTGAGTTTTTCCAAGACATAATTGAGGTCCCATGCAGGTATTGGGGCTCTCCTTGGAGGTCTTATGTTTTTGGCCCCTCTGAGGTACTGCCTTAGCAATGGATGGGAAAAAATAGGAGGTTCCGTATTGTAATGAGCTGAAATGGCAGAGGCATGAATTTTAATTGATGAAAAGGATAGGCATTTGTCCAGCATCTCAGTTAGGTATTGTAAAATCTGAGGAATATTTGGTACAGATGTGTCAATTCCTTGTGCCTGGTTCCAAGCACAGAATCTTTTCCTTTTTTCTGCATAAGATTTTCTGGTACTGGGCCTCCAGGCCTCCAAAATAACATCCATCACTGCTTTAGAGTGAGGTGTGCTTTGAATGGTTACATTATCTGCCATGCTGCCAGATTTAGGGTCCTGAGTTGGCTGTGCAGAATCTGATTGTTTCACTGGGTCAGTAAGTGAGGAATTAGAGGCAATGTCCAGGATGGGCCTTGATACAAGTTTTTTAGGATTGGGTACCAGTGCTGGCGTGGCCAGTCTGGGGCAATCAGAATCATTCTTGGCTTCTCTTGTCTAACCTTTAGGAGTACCTTGGGGAGGAGAGGCAGAGGAGGAAAGGCATATACTGTTAGACTTTTCCAGCTGAATGACACAGCATCCACTTTCCATGCTTGCTTGTGATAAGTCCTTGTGCAAAATTTCTGTAGTTGGCAGTTGTGAAGGGAGACAAATAGATCTATGTCTGGGCATCCCCATTCCTTTGTTATCATGCTGAAGACTTGTGGATCCAGTTTCCACTCGTGGGTATCCGTAAGGTTTCTGCTTAGTTCGTCTGCCAGAGTATTGTTCTTTCCTGGCAAGAATTGTGTTTGCAGGTGTACTTGATAGGTCAATGCTGTGTCCCACAAAGTCATGGCTTGTCTGCAGAGGGGGTAGGAATGTGTGCCTCCCTGCTTTTTTATGTACCACATGACTGTAGTATTGTCCGTCCTTATCAGTAGTTGTCTTGGATGGAGTAGATCCTTGAAAGCTGTCAGGGCATTCTGAAAGTACAGTTTTGTACCTACCATAAATGTAGATGTTCGAGTGCTAATACAGCTGCAGTCATAACAGATGGGTTCTCCTGCCGTCAGGCGGGTCCTCGGTCGGCCGAATTCCAAAGTCTAGGTCCGGCGGCGGTTGTCGCTCTCTTTCCTGACGTCAGTGCGACAGGGGTATATAAGACACAGCCGACGCCATTTTCTTCAGTCTTTCTTGCCCCAGATGTCAGGTGCCCCCAGAAGGAAGGCAAAATATATATATATAAATTATATATAATCATGCAATGCAATATAATCAAAAATCAGTAGTTGCAAGCAAATACACCATAGAAGGATAACCCAATCAGGTTGTAAGATGAGGAGTTAGCCACTAGGTCTGTACCCAGAGGTGGAGGAGGGAGGGAAACCTGGACTGCAGCTGTATTAGCACTCGAACATCTACATTTATGGTAGGTACAAAACTGTACTATGTTCATCGTGCATACAGCTGCAGTCATAACAGATGGGTAGAATCCCAAAGCTACGCACAGGGTGGTAGGCACTAGGTGGAACTGGGAGGAGCCAGAATGCCCTGCAACACAGCAGTGGCAAAGCCTGCTCTAGTTTTGGAGTATAAAGGTAGGTGGTAGTGTTTAGTGAAGGTATGCACAGAACTCCAAGTGGCTGCCTCCAAAATATCTTTGGTAGGGACTCCTCTGAGGAAGGCTGCAGAGGTAGCTGTGGCCCTTGTGGAGTGGGATCTGATGCCTGTAGGTACAGATTTGCCATGAAAGGAGTAACAAAACCGTATGCAGTGGCCTATCCATTTTGAAATTGTCTGTTTGGAAATTGGCTTCCCTTGAGCTCCTACAGCATAGGACACAAAGAGTTGTTCTGATTTCCTGAAAGGCTTTGTTCTGTCCAAATAGTAACGTAGCTATCTATGGATGTCTAAGGAATGTAGCAGCCTTTCCCCTTTGTTTTGAGGATTGGGGTAAAAGGTAGGTAAGTGTATGGCCTGATTTAAAGCTACCCTGGATACTACCTTAGGCATAAATGACGGGTTGGTTCGTAGGGAAACCCTGTCCTGATGGAAGATGAGAAAGGGCTGCACAGCCATGAGGGCTTGTAGTTCCGAGACCCTACGAGCTGAGGTAATAGCCAGAAGGAAAGCGGTTTTCCAGGACAAATATTGCAAATCTGTTGAGGCTGCTGGTTCAAAGGGAGGCAATGTTAATTTTTCTAGAATGTAATTAAGATCCCAGGTTGGTATTGGTTGTTTCCTTGGGGGTCTTATATTCTTAGCCCCTCTGAGGAACTGCCTTAAGAGTGGGTGAGAGAATAAGGGTGGATCAGTGTTGTATTCTGCAGAAATGGCTGAGGCATGGATTTTGATGGAGGAAAATGAAAGTCCACTGTTCAACAGCTCAGCTAGATACTGTAATATCTGAGGCAAATTCAGTTTTCTAGGATCCTGGCCCTTTTTCTCATTCCAAGCGCAAAACCGCTTCCATTTTGCGGAGTAAGCTTTTCTAGTAGATGGCCTTCTGGCCTCCAAAATGACATCCTGCACCTCCTTAGAGAGTAGGGTCTGTTGTGGTGTTAAGGAATTTTCCATGCAGCCAGATTGAGTGTTTTCAGCTGACTGTGAAGAGTTTTGTAGCTGTGCTGAGTCAGGAGAAGAGGCATTAGAGGTAGGGTCCAGGGAGGAGAATGTGTTAGGCTCCTCAGGAGTGGGTACCAGTGTTGTCTTGGCCAGTCTGGAGCAATCAGTATCATCTTTGGTCTGTCTGCTCTTGCTTTCAAGAGCACCTTGGGCAGTAGAGGCAAAGGTGGGAAGGCGTAAACTGTCCTTGCTGCCCAACTGAAAGAAAGGGTGTCCACTCACCAGGCCTTTGGATGAAATGTCCTTGAGCAGAATTTTGCCAATTGATGATTCTTGTGGGAGGCAAAGAGATCTATGTCTGGCCTTCCCCACGCTTGGATTATCTTTGTAAACACTTGAGGATGCAACTTCCATTCGTGCGGGTCTGTCATATCTCTGCTTAGATCGTCTGCCAGCGTGTTTTCCAAACCTGGCAGGTACCATGCTTGAAGCTCGATTTGCCATTCCAGAGCCATGTTCCAAAGTGACATGGCCAGCCTGCACAGGGGGTATGAATGTGTTCCTCCTTGTTTGTTTATGTACCACATTACTGTGGTGCTGTCTGTTCTTATCAATAATTGCCCTGGATGCAGGAGGTCCTTGAAAGCTGTAATTGCATTTATCACTGCTAGCATTTCCTTTTGATTGATGTGAAGGTGCTTTTCCTTTTGGGACCATTTGCCCTGAATGCACCTGTCTGTCATGTGTGCCCCCCAGGCGTAGTCTGAGGCGTCTGTTGTGATGACTTGATTTGCTTGAGGCTTGCAGAATGGTAGACCTGTGTTTGTTTGGCATGCTTGGGCCCACCATAGAAATTCCTTTTGCAAGCATGGAATTAGTGGTAATATTGTTTCCAAACTGTGGCTGTGTTGAGACCATAGGTTTTTTAGGTACCCCTGATGTTTCCTCATATGCAACTTTGCACATAGGATTAGAAGAATGAAAGATGCCATGAAGCCCAGAGCCTGCAGGATTTTCCTTGCTGTTAGCCTGGTACAAATTGCTAGCATCTTGAAGTACTGAGTTAGTTGCCCCTGTTTTTCTGGCGCAAGATAGGCCATCTGGGTGTTTGTGTCCAGGTTGGCACCCAGGAAAATTATTTTCTGAGATGGTGTTAGCCTGGATTTCTCTTTGTTGACTGTGTATCCCAGAGAATGCAATAACCGTATTACATAAGCCAGATGTTCCCGTATGTGTTTGCTGTCCGCTTGGATCAGGCAATCGTCCAAATAAGGGTAAGTTTGTATCCCTTGAAGTCTGCAGTAGGCAATTACTGATGCCAGGCATTTCGTGAATACTCTGGGCACAGTAGATAAGCCAAAGGGCAATGCAGAGAATTGATAGTGGATTGAACCTGCAAGAAATCTGAGGTATCTTCTGCAGCTTTGTCTGATTGGGACATGCAGGTATGCCTCCTTGAGGTCCAATGCTACCAGCCAAGACTCCTTGCCCAGCATGGGAAGAAGCTGCTGTAAGGTGAGCATCTTGAATTTTGGTACGAGTAGGAATGTGTTTAGGATGGATAAGTCCAAAATGGGTCTCCAGTCGGTTCCCTTCCTTGGTACCAGGAATAGTCTGGAATAAAAACCTTGACCTTGTTCGTGAGTAGGTACCTCTTGAATAGCTTTCATGTCCATGAGCTTTGAAATTTGTATTTGAGCCTCTGCCCTTTGATTGTGTGGCAGGTTCGGCATGCCTCTCATTTTTGGAAGAGCGTGAAAATGAAATCTGTAGCCTCTGTTTATAATGTCCAGGATCCATTTGTCTTTTGTGACACTATGCCAATTTTTTGAAAATAATGCCAGCTTTCCTCCCAAGGGTGCTGCCACCTGAGCCTTGCTTGGCATGCAAAGGGGAAAGTCATTGGGTTTGTTTCCTGTATTGTTGTGCACTGTCTTCGCCACCTCTTGGTGCTGGAGATTGCCACTGTCTGCCTCTAATATGATCCTTGAGATTGTCCTCTGCCCCTTGTGGGCCTGTATCTACCTATTTGGGGCTTGTCTGTGGCTGGAAAGGACCAGTTTTTTGAAGGCCAATTTCTGCTAAAACGTGGTGGTTGTACCTGTAGAAAAGCTTTGACAGTTTGCATAGATTTAGCTTTTTCTTCCATTTTCCGTAGTATCTCCTCAGCATTAGTACCAAATAATACATCCTTTTGTAAAGGAGCATCTAGTAGTTTAGCCTTAACATGATCAGGCAAGGTTTGTTCCCTAAGCCAGGCATGTCTACGAATGACTGACCCTGTAACAGCAGCTCTACTTGAGGCCTCTAGAGCATCATAGCCACATTGTAAGGTGTGTTTACCCACTTGTTCTGCACTATGAATCATATTCTGCAACTCCTTCAAATCTGGTTGTTCAGGTTGTGACATTTTATTCTTTAATTGTGATAACAGAAACTGCTGATATTTAAGCATATAGAACTGACAATTTAAGGCCCTCATGGCTAGGGTGGCCGAGGTATATACCTTTTTTCCCCACCTTTCTAAGGATCTAGACTCTCTCTCGGAAGGTAATGGATTCTTAGCAGTAGAGGCCTTCATTCCCTTGGGGCTTTGAGAAATGGTGTCTGGGTCAGCATAATGGCTTTTGTAAAGAAATTGGTGTGAGTTAGGAACTCTGCAGTACCTATCAGGCTTGACTGGGGCAAGAGGCAGGGAATCCGGATTAAGGCAAGCCTCCGAGTAAACATCATCAAGAATGTCCAAGACAGGAGGTATCGCCAGAGGTCTGTGCTGAGGTAGCAAAAGAAATTTCCCAAGCCTTTTCTTGGAATCTGAAAAATATTGGCCTTCCCAATGGAAGTGTTCCCTCAAGGTATGCAAGGTTTCCCCGAATGAAAGTCCTCTGGGGAGGATACAGAAGGGATGGACTGCTCTGCATCAGAATCTTCAAAAGGGGAGTACGAATGTTCCTCTTCATCAGAATGTTCTGAAATAATGGAGCCCTGGTCAGAAGAGGGAGAATCTTCCTCCACTCTGGGTCTCTTGTCCGGCGGGGGTTGGGAACCCCTGATAAGAGTAATTAAATCCTCAGCCATTTTGAGCATCTGCTTTTTAGGCATGGGGCCTGGAGATGGGCCCTGTGCAACAGGCCTCTTGGAATGCATGGCTGATTTAGACTTAGTAAAGGCCTTTATGGAAAAGGAAGAAGGTCTGAATACACCATGGATGGAAGTGGACCTGTCCACATTAAGAGGCTCAACACTCACAGTGGCTTCAGTAGCTGTAGTCAGGGTATGGGCCGAGGAATCTGCGGTCTCGGTTACAGAAGACACCGCCAGAGAAGTGTCGTCGGTAGTCAGGGGCTGTGTAGGTGCCTTGCTGAGAACCGGAGCACGTGTAGCCGGTTTTGGCGTGGTGTCGGTGGAAACCGCGGACCTCGCCTGTCGGTCTTTGTCCTTGCGTTTTTTGGACAAAACAGAAGTCGGAGTCTCCGACGACATTTTATAATTAAAAGCTTTACCAAAAAAGTGCTGGGCGAACTCCGCCCGATGCTTAATAGTGCGTTTATTGAAAGTAGCACAAAAGCGACAGCCCGAGACGTCGTGGTCTGGGCCTAAACAAGGTATACAGAGGGAATGGAAATCCTTATGCGGTATTTGCTTCCCACAAGAAATACAATTGTTAACTTTGTCTGACATTGGTTTGAGGCAAGAAAAGTTTCCCCAACGGGGTACTTAGCTTTAAAGAAGACTTCGGTTTCCAAATTTTCGTAATTTCAGGAGCTGGCCGACCGGCACTTGCGAACTGCTTCTGCCGGCACCGCGGCAAAAGACTGAAGAAAATGGCGTCGGCTGTGTCTTGTATACCCCTGTCGCACTGACGTCAGGAAAGAGAGCGACAACAACCGACGCCGGACCTAGACTTTGGAATTCGGCCGACCGAGGACCCGCCTGACGGCAGGAGAACCCATCTGTTATGACTGCAGCTGTATGCACGATGAACATTAGCTAGCATCTCTTTTTGATTGATATGTAGATGCATTTGGCTTGTGGACCATGTGCCCAGAATACATTTTCCTGCCATATGTGCTCCCCAGGCATAATCTGATGCATCTGTTGTTATTGACTGCCTGGCTGTGGGTACAGTGAATGGCTGTCCCTTGTTGAGGTGACAGGCATGTGCCCACCATCGAAACTCCTGTTGCAGGCAAGGAATGAGGGTAATTAATGCTTCCAGGCTTTGACAATGTTGAGTCCAGACACTTTTTAGGTACCACTGAAGTTTCCTCATTTGCAGTCTGGCATATGGAATTAGCAGAATGCAGGATGCCATGAAGCCCAAGGCCTGCACAATTTTTCTTGTAGATAACTGGGTCTTTGTTGCCAACATTTTGAAGTAAGAAGTTAGTTGCCTTTGTTTGTCTGGCGTGAGATAAGCCATCTGGGCAGTTGTATTTAAGCTTGCACCCAGGAATACTATCTCTTGAGAGGGTACTAGTTTTGATTTCTTTTCGTTTAGTGTGTACCCTAGGCAAATTAATAATCTTTTTACTAATGCCAGATGCTTTAGTAGAGTGTCCTTGTTCTCTGCTTGTATAAGGCAGTCGTCCAAGTAAGGATAAATTTGAATTCCTCTTTGTCTGCAAAATGCAATTACTGGTGCCAGGCATTTTTTGAAGACCCTGGGCGCAGTAGATAAGCCAAAGGGCAGTGCAGAGAATTGGTAGTGCATTGAGCCAGCTATGAATCTGAGGTATCTTCTGCAAGATTGTCCGATTGGTATATGCACGTATGCCTCTTCTAGGTCCCACGTTACAAGCCAAGCCTTCTTGCCCAGCATGGGCAGAAGCAGCTGCAGAGTTAACATTTTGAATTTTGGAACGGTCAGAAATGTGGTTAGAAAAGACAGGTCTAGTATTGGTCTCCAGGCTTTGTCCTTTCTGGGAACCAAGAAAAGTCTTGAGTAAAGTCATTGTCCCTGCTCTTGCTGTGGTACTTGGTGAATGGCCTTCATGTTCATAAGGGACGAAACTTGTTTTTGTGCCTCTGCCCATTGACTGAGTGGCAGGTTGGGCATACCTTTTGCCTTTGGCAGGGTGTGAAAGTGGAACCTGTAGCCCTGGGACACTATATTCAAAAACCTGTAGCCCTGGGACACTATATTCAAAACCCATTTGTCCTGGGTGATCATGTGCCAATTTTGAGAGAAAAGTGCTAGTTTTCCCCCTAAGGGGGCTGCAAGAAGATAAGTGCTTGGTGCTGGCAGAGGCAAGTCATTGGGACCGTTTCCTGTATGGCTGTGCTTTGTCTTCTCCACTTTTGGAGGTAGAAGCGCCCCACTGTTTAGGCTTGTATGAGCCCTGGGGCTTGGATCTGCCTCTGGGACGTCTGTATCTGCCTCTTTGTGGCCTGTCCAACACTGGAAAGGACCAATTCTTTGTAGGCCAGTTCCTGCTAAATTTTGGTCGCTGAACCTGTAAGAAATCCTTTACTGTTTGCATAGATTTCGTTTTGTCCACCATTTTCTTCAAAACCTCCTCTTCTTTAACACCAAATAAAGTATTATGCTGTAATGGAGCATCTAATAATTTTGCTTTAACATGATCAGGCAGATTTTGTTCCTTTAACCAAGCATGCCTCCTAATGACAGAACCCGTAACTGCGGCCCTGCAGGAGGCCTCCAGAGAATCAAAACCACATTGCAATGTATGCCTTCCCACTTATTCAGCTGCATGCAATAAATCCTGTATTTCCTTATTTTCTGCACAATCAGAATTAGTCAACATTTTCTGTTTTAACAGTGACATTAAGTATTGCTGATATTTAATCATATGAAATTGACAATTTAAAGCCCTCACAGCCAAAGTAGCAGAAGTGTAAGCCTTTTTTCCCCCATCTGTCTAGTGCCCTTGAATCCCCGTCAGAAGGGACAGGGTTTTTTGCAGTAGCGGCCTTAACCCCCGTGGGACCCTGAGAAATAGTTTCTGGGTCAGCAGTAGGGTTTTTATAAAGAAATTTATGTGAATCTGGAACCCTGTAATATCTGTCTGGTTTAACAGGAGCTGGAGGTAAGGCATCTGGAGAAAGGCCGGACTCTGAAAATACATCATCAACAATGTCTAGCACAGGGGGAATAGCAAGAGGCCTGTGCTGAGGAAGTAAAAGAAAATCTCTAAGCCTTTTCTTTGATTCTGAGTAATCTTGGCTCTCCCAGTGGAAGTGCTCCCTCATAGTATGCAGGGTTTCCCCAAAAGAATAATCCTCAGGAGGAGAGGCTGAAGGAATAGATTCTTCAGCATCAGAATCCTCATAGGGAGGAAGAGAGTATTCCTGTACAGAAGAGGAGTCAGAGGAAATGGAAACCTGATCTGAAGTCAGTCTGTCTCTTGCCTAGGCCTCTTGTCAGGAGGGGGATGGGAAAAGTACAGTTTTGTACCTACCATAAATGTAGATGTCCGAGAGGTATGCATCTGCAGTCCTAACATATGGGTTGTCCTGCCTCAGGCAGCCCTTCGGTCGGCCGGATTCCAAAGTCTGGGTCTGGCCTCGGCTGATGTCGCACTTCACCCGACGTCATAGCTGCTGTGAATTGGGTATAAAGGCATCAACCGACGCCATTTTCCTCAGTGTTTCTTGCCCCAGATGCCAGGTGCCCTCTAGGAAGGCTAAATTTGGATAAATGCAAATGATTCCAAACAGTAGAGAGCAAACAAAAATAAACATGTATATACATATATACAAACAAATACACCATAATAGATTCCCCCAGCTAGCTACAAGATGGGCAAATACCCTAGGAGTACCACAGAGGGGAAGGAGGGTGGGTAATCCTGACTGCAGATGCATACCTCTCGGACATCTACATTTATGGTAGGTACAAAACTGTACTATGTCCTTCAAGGATGCATCTGCAGTCCTAACATATGGGTAGAATACCATAGCCAAACTGGGGGAGGAGGCACTAAGATGATTATGGTGTAGTTAGGATCCCTTGCAAAACAGCAGTTGCAAAACCTGCTCGGGATCTGGAGTATAAAGGTAGATTATAATGCTTGGCAAATGTACGCACGGAGCTCCAAGTAGCAGCTTCTAAAATGTCTTTGGTAGCCACTCCTCGTAAGAAAGCTGTAGTAGTGGCTGTAGCCCTTGTGGAGTGAGGTCTGATGTTTTCTGGAGTTGTTTTTCCATGAAAAGAGTAACAAAATCTAATGCAATTTCCTATCCATTTTGAGATTGTCTGTTTTGAAATTGCTTTTCCTTCCACTCCTGTTGCATATGCTACCAGAAGCTGGTCAGTTTTTCTATTATTCTTGGTTCTGTCCAGATAGCGCAATTGCCTGTGCACATCCAAGGTATGTAGTAGTCTTTCCCCCCTGTTCTGTGGGTTGGGGAAGAATGTTGGTAGGTGGATTGCTTGGTTCAATGATACCCTGGAGACCACCTTTGGCATAAAAGTAGGGTTAGTTCTCAAGGACACTCTATCCTGATGGAAGATAAGGAAGGGCTGTACTGCCATTAATGCCTGTAATTCAGAAACCCTTCTTGCTGAAGTGATTGCAAGCAGGAAAGCAGTTTTCCAAGATAAGAACTGTAATTCTGCTGTTGCTGCTGGTTCGAAAGGGGGAAGTGTTAACTTTTCCAGCACAAAGTTAAGGTCCCATGTAGGCAAAGGTGGCTTCCTTGGAGGCTTCACATTTTTAATTCCTCTCAGAAACTGCCTGAGTAGAGGATGAGAGAAGACTGGAGGATCCATGTTGTATTCTGCCGAAATTGCTGATGCATGAATCTTAATGGAGGAGTAAGACAGGCCATTGTGGAAAAGTTCTGCTAAATATTCCAGGATGTTAGCTATGTTTGCTAATGATACATTCTCTCCTTTTGCTGCACTCCAAATGAGGTATCTTTTCCATTTGGCTGAATAAGTCTTCCTTGTGGAGGGTCTGCGAGCCTCCAGGATAATGTCTTTAACCCTCTGAGATAAATCTGGGTTATTTTGTCTTATGTAATATTCCAAGCAGCTAGCTGCAGTGTTTTCAAGTTTGGATGTAGGATCTTGAAGTTGTTCTGTGTTAGCAGTAAAAGAACTAGAGGTAGAGGCCATGCGTGTGTCCGAGACATACTCCTCAGTAGCGGGTACCAATGCTGCCTCGGCCAGTCTGGAGCTATCAGGATGATCCTTGGGTGATCTTCTTTGATCTTCAGTAGCACTTTGTGCATCAAAGGAAGGGGTGGGAATGCATATGCTGTCAGGTTTTCCCAACTGAAGGAGAGAGAGTCCACCTTCCAAGCAAGTGGGTGGTATGTCCTTGTGCAGAATTTCCTCAATTGGTGGTTGTGTGGGGATGCGAACAGGTCTATTTCTGGTAGTCCCCATTTCTTTGTAATGGATTTGAAGATGTCTGGATGCAGCATCCATTCGTGGGCATCCGTGGTAGTTCTGCTTAAGGTGTCTGCTAGTATATTTTCTTTTCCTGGCACAAATATGGCCTGGAGCTGAATGTTGAGTTTCAGGGCCGCATTCCACAGGTCCATTGCCATCCGGCATAGAGGATATGAGTGTGTGCCTCCTTGTTTGTTGATATACCACATGACTGTGGTGTTGTCCGTCCTTATCAGCAAATGACCCTGTTGAAGAAACGGTCTGAATGTCTGAATTGCCTGTTTCACTGCCAGCATCTCTTTTTGATTTATGTGTAGGTTCAGCTGGTCTTGTGTCCATAGGCCTTGTATATACTTGTCCACCATGTGTGCCCCCCAGCCTAGGTCTGAGGCGTCCGTGGTGATAGTCTGGCTTGGGTGAGGTTTGTGGAAAGGCAGTCCTCTGTTCAACTGACAGGCCTGAGCCCACCACAGGAATTCTTGCTTCAGGCATGGAATTATTGGAATCTTGGCTTCTAGACTGTGCTTGTGTTGAGACCATATATTCCTTAGGTACCATTGCAACTTCCTCATATGCAGCCTGGCATGTGGAATCAATATTATGCAGGATGCCATGTAATCCAGGGCTTGCAGGACTTTCCTTGCTGTAAGCTGGTTCTGTGTTGTTAATGCCATGAAATAGAGTGGAAGTTGCTTTTGCTTTTCTGCTGTGAGAAATGCCATCTGATTTGAAGTGTCCAGTTCTGCACCCAAGAATGTTAACCTTTGGGATGGTACCAGCCTTGACTTTTTCATGTTGACTGTCTATCCCATGGCTTGCAGTAGTTGTATAACCTTTTCCAAATCTTTTGTTAATTTTGTCTTGTTGTCCGCTTGTATTAGGCAGTCGTCCAGGTATGGATAAATCTGAATTCCCTGAAGCCTGCAATGAGCAATTACTGATGCCAGGCATTTCGTGAATACTCTGGGCGCAGTAGATAAGCCAAAGGGCAATGCTGAGAATTGATAATGCTCTGATCCTGCAAGAAATCTGAGGTATCTTCTGCAATCTGGTCGTATAGGGACGTGCAGGTATGCCTCCTTGAGATCTAGAGTCACCAGCCAAGACTCCTTGCCCAGCATGGGAAGAAGTTGCTGTAGGGTCAGCATTTTGAATTTTGGAACAATGAGATATGTGTTCAGAGCGGACAGGTCGAGAATAGGCCTCCATTGGTTTTCTTTCCTTGGCACCAGGAAAAGTCTGGAGTAAAATCCTTGTCCTTGTTCCATAGGCGGTACCTTTTCTATAGCTCTCATCCTTAGTAAGTGGTTGATTTGTCCTAGAGCGTTTGTTTTTTGGTTTGGTGGTAGGTTTGGCATTCCTCTCTTTTTGGTAGAGTGTGGAAGTGAAACCTGTAGCCTTTGTCTATTGTCTGTAAAATCCATTTGTCTCCTGTAATGTAATGCCAGTTTACAGAAAATAAGGCTAGCTTTCCGCCTAAGGGTGCTTCCAGTTGTTCCCTGGTAGGCGGTATCAGAGTCAAGTCATTGTGTCTGTCCTGTGGAAGTGGTAGTAGCTGGATCTGTGGCAGTACTTCTCTGGTTGTTAGGCTGCCACTGACGTCCCCTGTAGGCACCTCTGGATTGACCTCTGCCTCTTGGGCACCTATTTCTGCCTCTCTGTGCTCTGGAGGTGTCTGGAAAGGACCAATTCTTCGAAGGCCAATTTCTACTAAACCTTGGAGGCTGGACCTGTAAGAAATCCTTGACTGTTTGGACAGATTTTGCTTTTTCTTCCACCTTCTTTAGCACTTGCTGTGCAGGGGAGCCAAACAAACTTTGTTTCTCCATTGGAGCATCTAGGAGCTTTGACTTTACATGGTCTGGTAAGGATTGCTCTTTTAACCATGCATGCCTTCTGATCACTGTTCCAGTCATAGCTGATCTAAAGGAAGCCTCCAGTGCATCATAGCCGCATTTTAAGAATGATTACTAACCTGCTGAGTGTTATGTACCAAATCCTGAAGGGACTTACGGTCCATAGGTTCAGGAGAGGACAGTTTTTTATTTAGCTGGTCTAACAAAAATTCCTGATACTGAATCATGTGGAATTGACAGTTTAAGGCCCTAGCCGAAAGAGTAGCAGAAGTATAAACCTTTTTACCCCATCTCTCTAATGCTCTAGATTCTCTTTCAGAGGGGAGGGGGTTTTTGGCAGAGGCAGCTGCTACAGCTTTGGGGCCCTGTGAAATGGTTTCAGGATCTGCAATAGGAGCCTTATACAAGTGAAAGTGTGTGTCCGGGACCCTGTAATATCTGTCGGGCTTAGCAGGGGCCGGGGGAAGAGAGTCAGGGGCGGTACAGGCATCATTAAATGCATCATCCACAACTGTTAGTACTGGAGGAATGGCTAAAGGCCTATGCTGTGGTAAATGTAAAAAGGTCCTTAGCCTTTTCCTTGAATCTAAGAAATCCTGGCCCTGCCATTGAAATTGCTCTCTCATAGCATGTAAGGTTTCCCCAAAAGAAAATTCCTCAGGAGGAGAGGCAGAAGGAATGGAGTCTTCTGCATCAGAATCCTCATATGGAGAATAAGGGCCTTCTGGAGGATTTGAGTTTTCTGAATTATCCGAGGAATAGTCTGTAGAAACTGGATCGGGGGGCTCTGTTCTAGGCCTCTTCTCTGGAGGGGGTTGAGAGGCCCTGTCTGGGTGAGGTTGGGATCCCCTGATCAAAGAAATGAGATCCTCAGCCAGGCTGAGCATTTGGGAACTAGAGGTAGGCCTGTGTGAGGGGGTTTTAGCAGGCAAGGCCTTAGAAGATTTAGCTGCTTTAGCCCTAGAAAAAGCCTTGAGAGACATAGATGCAGGGGGCCTAGCAGCTCCATGTGCAGGAGTAGATATGTCTAAAGGAATAGTATCTGATAAATCCTGGGCGCCTGCTACAGCAGGAGAAATTTCAGTAGCAGATTCAGCCATGCTGTGTGAGGCCTCGGCTGTAGGAGGTATGCTTTCGGCCGAAGGAAGAACCGAGGACTCGGTTTCAGCCGAAACAGAGACACTCGCGGTTGGCTTAACCGTGGTTTTGGCCGAAACCATGGACCGCGAGTGTCGGTCCTTTCCTTACGCTTTTTAGCTAATAAGTCGGAGTCTCCGACGGCATTTTGTAAGCAAAAGCGGGGCCAAAAAACTCCTCTGCAAACTCCGACCGACGTCTAAGCGTCCGTCGGTTGAAGGAAGCACAGGCTAGACAAGCTGATACGTCGTGGTCTGGGCCTAAGCAAGGAAGGCAGTAAGAGTGGAAATCCTTATGAGGTATTTGTTTCCCACAAGTTAAACAATTATTTACTTTTTCTGACATCGGCTGAGGCAAGAAAGAGTCCCCAACGGGGTACTTAGCTTTTTTAGAAGTCTTCGGTAGTAGAAATCTCTGGATCTGACCGACTGGCACTTGCGAACAGCTTCTGCTTCGGGCATCGCGTGGCAAGAAAGACTGAGGAAAATGGCGTCGGCTGATGCCTTTATACCCAATTCACAGCAGCTATGATGTCGGGTGAAGTGCGACATCAGCCGAGGCCAGACCCAGACTTTGGAATCCGGCCGACCGAAGGGCTGCCTGAGGCAGGACAACCCATATGTTAGGACTGCAGATGCATCCTAGAAGGACATCCCTGATCAAGGTAATAAGGTCTTCGGCCATTTTGAGCATCTGTTTCTTAGGCATGGAAGTCTGTCCTGGAGAATGCTTGTACTTGTTTGTCTTTAAAGCTGCTGTAGTCTTTGCTTTTGAAGCTGAAGTAGGCTTTACATATATCTGTGTAGGTCTGAAAACACCCTCAGAAACCAATGCCTGCTCAGCGGCTCCGGACCCATCTGAGGTAATGATTTCCGAGTGTCCAATACCTGGAGTATCTAGAGGCCTAGCTGGCTCCACGTGGGAGTCGTCAGCGGCCTGTGGCTCTGAGGTAGCGGGGTCTCAGGGGCTGGCGAACCGGCGACTGGCTTAGCAGAAGCCTCGTCGGTTTTGGATCTCAGATGCCTGTCCTTCTCTTTTTCCTTGCGTTTTTTAGAAACTCCAGTCATCGGCTGTTCCAACGGCATTATGTAATTAAATTTTCGGCCAAAGTAATAAGCAAAATCAAACCGATGCTTAATAGTGCGTTTGTTGAATCTAGCACAAAACCGACAGCTAGCAACGTTATGATCAGGGCCTAGGCAAGGAATACAGTAAGAATGATAATCCTTATGAGGTGTTTGCTTCCCACAAGAAATACAATTGTTAACTTTTTCTGACATCGGTCTGGAGCAAGAAAAAAGTTTCCCCAACGGGGTACTTAACTTTAATGAAGACTTTGGATCTGAAATTCGTCTGTGAAAATCACAGGAGTCGGCCGACCGGCACTTGCGAACTGCTTTTGCTTCGGGCACTGCGCGGCAAGAAAGACTGAAGAAAATGGCGTCGGCTGCATCTTTTATACCCCTGGCGCACTGACGTCAGGGAAAAGGTGACAGCAACCGACGCGGGACCTAGACTTTGGAATTCTGGCCGACTGCGGGTAGCCTACCAGCAGGATAACCCAAGAGTAATGACTGCAACAGTGAAACATGATGAACATCTGATGGAATATTCTCAAGGAAGATGCCATAGATACCCCCTCACTGTGTTGCCAGTACGTCACTGAAAATGCTCTAACTAATATATGCAATGTCACACATCCACCGAGATAGATACTACACAACTCTCATGGGGCTGTAGAGGAGGCAGACATGTTCACAAATTCTTAGATGGTGTTTCCATCTAAATGATACTAGTACAATTTGTCACATGGAGTCCATGAAATGTTAAGCATGGGGGGGCACCATTAGGATATGCAATGGCAATAGCTGCCTCTTGCGAATACACATTTACTATTGTAGCAACAACCCCTCACATTCTTTAGACATATCCTTACTAGCAACACGAACATTCGGCAGTGTCCAAACTTGGTTTAGGCACAGACTTGTTGCGCTACATTTATACATTTATGAATCACTCTGCAATCTGGTTTTGTCTTATTGTATACACAAGAGAAGCTTATTTTAATAATGTTGCTCATTATCAAACTATTACATGGCCATTAACATATACTGTTCCACATCATGCTGCTTGGCCTACCCACCTTGTAAAGCATGAGTTTCTGAATCTCACACACCCTGCACAGAGCAGTTTGACATGATGCAGGAAAGTTTTCTTAATCCCTGCTCTGGTATCCACTGACTTTCCTGGCATTAGGGGAAAAAGGTGAACAAATTGCTGCCAATACGGATATTTCTACTGTATTTCTTTTCTTTTGTCTCGAACAGTCTAAAACTAACTAGGCAGCTATAAGCAATGGCTAGGAAGCTGCCCGAAGACAAAGTCTGGAATGAAAAGCAAGAAAAAATTATGTTGCATTACCTTCTGAAACATTATGTAAACCCCACATTTCCAGTTATTCATCCCCACTAGCAGTTTTACATAAAATCTTGCTGCTGTGAAATGGCCTAAGCTGTCTGTGCACAAGTGGTTTACTAAATGGGGATCCCTCTAGGGTTTCCTTTAAGGCACTCTCTCTGAGGAGTCTTAACTGGTCTCCTTTCTTGCTTGGAAAGCTTCTCTGATGATGAAGGCAAGAGCCTTTTAACAGATGGAAAATGTATACAGTACTGAATAAAAGGTAAGTATTTTGAACGCACATATTACTTTTCCCTTTTTCGAGACCTTCTAACAAGTGTGTCAGCCAAAGTATTACAACATTAATGGGGGCATCCATTTCAACTCTTACACAATAAAAGGAGAAGGGAAGGGTTCTTGTCTTGACATGCCTTCTGATAAGTGACAGCAGTAGCTGCAGACCTCACATGTATCAACTGCATCTTAAGCAGATTTGGTAATAAAAGTGCCATATTCACCTGCAATACTATTTTAATAATTTTAGCTATTATAATCCAAGACAATTCAAGCAAATCTTAATGTTCCAGATCATTAATTCACATCTTAAGTTTACAATGTAAAGACAAAATAATAAATCAAAACTAATTTAGTTACTATGCCACAGCCCAGTCATTCAAGGGGGTTAAGGGGGAAAATGCACAAAAAAGACTGTTGCAAACTTAGCAGTCGTTGAGCAGGCTCTCTTGAAAAACAAAGCTGCAAAGACAGATCATGCAGTCTCCCATACTACTTGACTATTTATTCATCCAGTTCTTCACTCACCTCGGCATGACATCCACACAGGTACAAAAGTCATAGGAATCATCTGTTCACAAATTTCTGCCTACTCTTATCCATTACCTAATGGGTAACTGCCACAAAGGCAGAGTCAACTGAACTTGCCAATAGATGGATTTATGCAGATTATGGCTGCCAAGAACATGACCTAATTGGACCCATCTGTGGGTAGAATGGCCAACACTGGGACAAGTCTATTGCCACACAGCTGAAGGAAATCCTCTTGAGCAGACAGAACAAATTCTAATTTATACTGACCCTCAATCACTGCAGCAGAGACAGTATCTACTGCTGAGAAACAAAGTCCTTCAAACTAGGTCACCAACAGCCACTTGCTCATGCTGAAGTAGGAAATACATTAAGTTCCTCCTCCAATGACAAGCACATAAAACACTTTGGGAACAGTAAATGGACCAAATGGCAGTATGCTGTAGTGAAAGTGGTGCCCACCCAGAATGGACTGAAAGAATTTCCTTTCTGGATATCAGACGTACCTCTTTCTTAATGCTAGCTACATCATCCAAGCATCCCGCAGAACTGTGGATATGAATGCAAGATTAACACTTTAATTGAATGCATTACATATGCTTACTGTTGTTGCTGAGATCTGGGATGAGAGAAATGCCAATCTTCCCTTTGTTGCTGAGATCCGGGATGAGAGAAAAGCCCATCTTCCCCTTAGGGAAAAAAAGAGGTGGTAGTGAGACCTTGGCCTCATGGATAGCCCCTATGGTTCTTTTAAAGAGTGCAGTCTGGAGTTGTCCAAATACACCTACCAAGATTATTTGGTCTTTGGATTGAAGCCCTTTTTAGGAAGCACAAAAGAGCAGTAAGATGTGATAATCTGTGACCAATTCCAGAAACAGCTGTTCTCATACATGGACCACCAAAGCAAAGCAAGCTGTGAGATTCCCCTTTATAGACATACTTAAACAATGGTCAGTGTTATAGCTTCCAGATTGGCAGAATCCTTCCCTAGGGAAGACTGTCTGGGACCTATGGATACCCAAAATAATCCTGATATGTGTGGGAGCTCCTCAGTCTTCTGGGGCTGCTTCTTAGGGATTGCCTACACTTGGAAGAAAACAAAGAAGTGCCCAGAAGGGAATTAGAAATGCCATCAACAGTAAATTGGGGGGGGGGGGGCTTCCTTTTTAGCAGCTCACTGAACACATTCTGCATTTGCTTCCCACTGAAGCTATGCTTGGTAAACATTACAACAATTTTTTTTAAGAGGGCAAGACCCTTGCACCCCGCAACCTTATACACCAACTACAAGGTTGCACAACTGCGGAGAAAAAGGCAAACCCTACTACTGGCAAAAGTGGATTTGGTGAATAGTATTCATTTTAGTGCTGTCACTTCAAAAAGTAGGTTTCAACATTCTCTGAGCCTTAAGCCACATGATATTCTGTGAAACAGAGAGAATAAGCCCCAGTGTAGCTAAAAAGTACCTTCTTGCCCACTACATCCAAAGCTTGGGACATCCTGCCAAACACTGTGGTCTCTTTTTTACTTTGCTAAAGGAAAGAGGCCAAGTAGATATCAGTACCTGTTAAATGCCTAGTCAAGGTTTCACAACATTCAGCCAGTCTTGAAAAAGGACAGCTGCCTCCTCTGAAGATATTGAAATAATACATCTGTACTTCCAGCATACATAAATGGCACCACTGAAAGAAAACACCAAAGAACATATGATCCAGGGTTCCTCCTCCCTCCAGATGTTTCTAGGGAAAAGAAGCGGGAGTGAAGTCACACGCCAGCCCCTGGTGGACTTGCGAGGCTTTAAGGCTGAATAGCTGCAGGTAAGGAAGATATCCATCATCTGTCTCATAGATATTTATTCTGGATTCATTAACTACTTTCCTGAAAGGAAGAGAAAGTAGATCTTCGTCCCCTACAGCTCCAGACTTGGATGTGCACATGCACAGGTGGTCTACGCGAGTTTGAATGTGTGATGGAAGAGACATACCTACTAATGGTGCTGCAAGAACTTAAAAGAACTATGCCAAGCCTGGTGATAGCACACACTTTCCAGGGTGGAGCCTACAGACTATGAAAGAATGACTGAAGTCTTTGTCCTGAACTGCTAGCTAACCTTGGTGTGAGACCTTCCTCATTCTGAACCATTGAGGAGACAGGTATTCCTGGTGAAAACAGTCCTTTGTTCCAAGTGATAACTAATGTGCAGTGCTAGAGCTACAGGAAGGGAGGGACTGCTCCCATGAGAAGCCCAGTCATTAGTATGCTTTAGCTGTTTGATCAGGGGCTGGACAGTACCTACATTACAAAATGTACCCCCTGAGCCTTCTGTCATCTGCTGACTAGAAGGAATGCATGAAATGGAGCCCTTGTTACTCAAGGGCAGGGATTCTACAAATAGAACAAAGAAAGCAGTCACAAAGAAAGTGGAATTGCAGCTATGAGGATATAAAGATCTGCCTTCCATTCTGTTAGGCCTTCATTTCATTGCTTGGGGGACTTCTATTGGTCTTCATAATGGACTAGTAACCATTACTATTTTCAACAGCATGGTAGGCATTACCCCTTTCATTCTGCATCTTTCGGTGTTTTGAAACTTGGTCCTTATGGCAGTGCATGACACCACACACCCTTCCAAAGCAATAAAAATAGCGGTGGTGTGGACCTTGACATCAACAACCACTTGTGATTCAGATGCTTCAGACATTGAACATGGGAACTTTTCTTTTCCAGGCAAACAAAGACAGAGATCCAAACTGAGTGAAGCAGAAAAGAACAGCCAAGCACAGAGGCTAGCTGTGCTCTTCTTAATGTACCTTATGATGCCATAACATACACTGGGTTACTAGCACCACTAACTGGAGAAGTTTGAGAAAAAAAAATCCAGACTGGAATGGAAGGATAATTCTGGTCAAAAAACCCTCAGATAAGTTATCCTGCATTACAGCCATATCTCATCAGCAGAGTAAAGAATTGCATAGCTGCAAAGGCATATGCCAAGGGCAATGGACTTATACTGACAGAACAAAGAGGTGACAGCTCTCCCTTATTCCAGCAGGTCTCTTCCAAATCTCCTTTACATCACCATTCCAGCTTCCAGGGCTGCATAAGCATATACAATAAATATAGTACATGGGAGCTTTAGCTGCTCTCTCTGAACAGCTTTTGTACATACTACATACTAACCTGCACCACATCAGGTCCAACTGGGAAAATGTCTAACATAGTTTAAAAATGCTTTATGGTACTTTACACAATGTGTGGGTTAACATGCATGCTCATCCATCAAGGTTGGTGGTTTTGGTATTTAAAAAAAAAAGCTATCATCTGACGCTGTCCAAAGGTATCCGTTTCAAGAATCCCAGTAATCACATTCACTGCAGAATGACCACCACCTCAATCATACTCTCTGTAGAATAACCACCACCTTATTTACGCACTTTAATTTTCCTAACCATCTACTAGGATCCAAAAGATCTCCAATTTATAGATTAATAATGGTATTCGGTAAAACCACTGATTGAAACTATTACCAGTGGGTGGGTTGGTACTTTTATCGATTTAACATTTAAAAAGTCTTTACAAAATGTATACAATACCCATATTTACAAGGGCTATACATGTAAACTGCATCTTTCTGAACTAGTAGGTAGGATGCATAATTAACCAATTCTCTGAACAATGATTGTACAACACAGCTGCTTTTTCAAAGACACCCAATAACTGCTGCAGAAATAATCAATCCCCTTTGATTCTCCCATTTTTTTACGTGGGGTTGTGTTGTCGTCTCGGCATTTACTATCTCTCTACTCAATGCTACTCTTACTTTTCACACTTATGCCTGACTTTGACAGTCTCTCACACAGTCCATCCACCTCTTTGCTGGAAGCCCTCCTTTTCTCTTGCCTTCTCGTCTGTCCTAAATCTTCACCAGACTGTCTTCTGCACACGTGCCCGAACAGTAATCTGTTCTCTCTGACCTTTTGTGCAATTGCAGTTACTTTGGCTTCTGCTGTTATATCCTCATTTCTTTGGCTGCCCCACAGTATGCATCCTACCAACCATCTCAGGCACTTCATCGCCATCACCTCTAGCTTCCTCAGCTGCTCTGCCTTTACTGCCCAGGTTTCCGTACTATACCATAGTATTGGTTGCACCACTGTACTGTACACTATTTTTCAGCTTCTTTGGCATTCTTTTGTCATACACCACCTCTGACACTTTGTGCCAGTTGGCTGCAACCCCTCTGATTCTAGCTTTGTCCTCCTCATTCAGACTTCCCTTCTCCTCAAACACCCCTCCCAGATACTTTAAGCTACTAACCTGTTCGACCAATTTTCTCTTCTATGTCAATTCTCAGCTTCTTCTGATCCAGTCCTCATTTGTTGCCATTACAACTATTACCTGTACTCCTTTTCATCCCATGTGCCTTCAATTTTTATTCCATTCCCCTACCCTTTCCTGAAGTTCTTGCTTAGAGTCTGCCTGTGATGCCATATCTGCATACAGGAACTTTGTTGATTTGTCCCCCTATAAAATGTTTGCTAATGAAGTCCTTCACCAGTAGGCTCTGAGCTAAACCCTGATGCACCCCCCCACTCCCACTGGAATCCGCTCTGGGACTGAACACTGTTCATACTTAAGTCACTGGGTCTTTGAACTTATCCTGCACTAATTCTACCAATGCTTCTGGACTTTGAACCGTCACAGGACTGCCCAAATCAACTTTCTTTGGACCTTGTGATATGCTTTTTCCATGTCTAAGAGTACACAACTGGCCTCTTTCCTCATTTCTAGCTTTAGATGTCTGTCTCACTGCAAATGTGGGGTCAGTTGTGCTGCATCCTGATCTGAATCTGAACTGCTCATCTCCCATCTTGCTTTCTACTACTCTCCATATTTGTAAATCACCCACTCCAGAACTTTCATGCAGTGAATGAGTTTGATTTCTCTATACGGCACAGTTGTGAATGTCTACTTCACTCTCTAGTCACCTGGGATATGCTTTTGTCTCCATATTGCTATAAGTACCCTCAGGAGCCATTTCACTCCTCTTTATCTATCACCTTTATCATATTTGCTATGACAGTAGAGTCTACTGCTTTCCCTGACTTCATTTTCCTTAGTGTGTTCTACTTCTATAATGAGCTCCTCCTCTTCTTTCGTTGTAGAAAGTCTGGGGCAGTACAGCTTTTTTTCCCCATTTACCGAATCACTTTCCAGAAGTTGGCTAAGTGTCTCTGATGCCTTGTTCTTTACTACTGCAACTCCTCTCTCAGCCTTTGTTAGCCAGCCTCTGGGCTGTTACGTCTTTTCTCTACCCCAATTTTTTTCTATGTTTCTTTTAATGACTTCCTGGACGTCTGCATTTCACCACCAGCTCGGCCACATATCTGTCCTTTTGTCCTCACACATGCTGTTTTGAGGCTCTGCCATTCTTCAACTCTACCCATCTCCTTCTCTTCTTGAGGTGCTAGAGCCCTGAGTAATGCCTTGAATGGTTGTGCTTTCTTCTCCAGTTAACTACCAGCTCTTCAGCCTGGTCTCCATTAACCTTAGAGCCTTCTCTGACCACTGCTTGTCTGTGGCAACCAGTATTTTGTGCTGTGGGCAGACTGTTTCACTGGGGATGACTTTGCAATTGCTAATTCTACCCCAGTGCCCTTTCCTTACTAGGAGGAAGTCTACCAGAGTTGCATGTTGCCACTCTTGTATGTGACCTTGTGACAGTCTCTTGCTGAACCATGCATTCGCCACCATCAAGCCATTTTCCAAACAGATGTCTAGAATGGTTTCTCCTTTATTACTGTTGCTCTACCTATGTGGACCCAGGCAGTCCTCACAGCCTATTCCGTCTGTCCAGGTACGTACATTCAGGTTGCCCTACTTAATCTAATAGGTTCTGCAACTACTTCCTGAATGCACTCTTCCTTGTTATCACAGCTCTGCTGTGGGGCACAGACTGAGATTATGACAAATTGTCTAGCATTACACTGGAGTCCGACTGCCATGAGCTTCACCAACTCTGATGATATCCCTCACAGTTTTCTGAATTCTCTCCCCTATCACAATTCACACACCATTTCTAGTCTGTCCTCCTCCTGAGCAGTAGACTCTGGATCCCAAGTCAAGTGGCTTTGCTGCACTGCCCTTTCACCTTGTCTCCTGAATACATAGGATACCCAGCTTCCTCTTTACCATCATTTCATCCACTTCCAAGCTGCGTCATGTCAGTGAACCTACATGGAGTGTAGCAATTCTTAGTTTGTGTTTGGCAGGTTGATTGGTTTTACATCCAGTTTTCACTTAGAGTGATCCCAGATAACCTAGGCTGGCAAACGGACACCGGGTTGTTCTGCAAGGATACAACACTAAAAGTTTTAGGACACAAAAGATGATGCTAGCTTGACATTTGAAGTGGTGCAAGTATCCAGGCAAATGTCTCCCAAACAAAGGGAGGTGTACCATGCAGACTTGTTGGAAAACAGCAAAGGCAATGAAAGTGGGAGCTCTCTCTCTCTCTTAATGTGACACCTTAAAATAAAACCACACTACCAGAGTGGAAAGTGATGTACAAAAGCGGGCGATTCCCCAGGGATGAATTTACTAACACCCATTTGTTCTAATTTTATATCACTTTTTTATATCATGTTTTTCGGGTTTTTTTACACTTTCATGCTCTTTATGCTTTTGTATGTTATACATATTTTATTATTTCTTATGGATGTTAACAGACTGAAGTTTTGAGCATTTAAGTGAGTAGGCAATGATAAAATTCCACCGTTAGAATTTTAATACTTTTAGAACACTTATGGTGTATTTTATTAACACTGAGCATGGTCTGTGTTTTTATTCAATTAGTTATTAATTAACAATTAAGTAAATCAATTGGATTAGTAAGCCTTTATATACATCTTACGTTTTTTGTAACTAACTTTTGACCTAATTTGAATAAACGGTCATTTATTAAATTTTCCGTTGATTTTTGTGTGATTCCAACAAACTAACTTTGTGTCAGAGTGGCTAGTTGAAGTTCAGCAGTTTCAATGTCTTTACTAATATATTATGAACATGTAAATGAATTGACCTACCCAAATATCTCCTTCAATTTTTCGAATGATAGTTATTTTCCTGCTGGCATGAGTGATGTCCGTGTACACTGGAATATTGTGCATTCGTGAGCGTCTCACCTGGTATGGAAGATCAGGCAATGGATCTGGAAAATAAAAATTAAAGATCAGATACACAGAAAGCAATACAGCCAACATAATACCACCAGAAAAATAAGAATCCATCCAAAATGTGTGTGTTTTACTTTCTCAAAACAGGCAGGATTTTATTATGAGGTAATGTTAAAGTTAAAGTGGAATTACTGATTCACTTTAGTTCAGTCTAACAGATTACCACAGATGAGTAAACCATTGCCTCTCTAAAAGCTCAATCCTGGAAGAATGGAGTACTGGGATGCCAGTTCTTCTGTCTCTCCTTACTTACTGTACAAGAGAGCAACTTGTGTAAGTAACCCTGTCCTAGTGTGTTACCTCATCTGTGCCCACTGGAGTGCTTAATTAGATTAAAAATATAATTCTGCTATAAAAAGCACAGGGATCTAGTAAGGGTAACCATGATCTCATCTGGTTATCAGATGTATTAATCCACTTGAAAATAGGATACTTTTACAGAAAGTTTAACTGGGCAGCAATGATGATTGCTACTGAACATGGGTTTTATTCAGTGGCAATATTTACGAACTTGTAACAGTGGATCACATGTCATGAGGACCAAGTTCAAGCAACAGCCAAGTGTGTATATACATCTCATGGAGGCTACATTACATGTACATTGCCTATTTATTGTTATTCAGACACTGCACTATGTCAGAAATGAATACTCAATACAACTGAAGAAAAAGCTGCAGAAATGAACTCAACATTAGTTTTCACGAGTTCATTTGATGGGCAATTGCCAGAAATAAATATGGAGAACAGAACCCCTCCTCCTCAAGTACGCTTAAAAGGTGAAAAAATAGAAAGCAGGCTTCAAATTCACTCATATTATGGCGCAGAAAAGTCCAGTGGAAAACATGCATAAGGAACTTTTGCTGCAAGGAAATTCAGCAGAAATGTAAGTTTGGAATCAGAGATTCAACTTGCTCTTCACTGCAAGTGGATTAGCTGAAAAGCACCAAAAGATAGTGTTTGGCCAACGGGATTCCTGCATGCCACTGGGATACAAGTCTTAAAACATATTTAACTCTTACTTTGAAGAGTAAGACAATATCAGCATTTAGCTTAGATAGAAAAAAGTTCAAGAATTCTGAGTCCACAAACTTTGCCATTATTTACTGTCTGTTCTTCACAATCACAAGGTCCTATAGAGACTGCATATGCACCTTTTAGGAAGAGAGCAAAAGACCACATTTGGTAAGTTAAGAAAAAAACATTTTTTTGGCTACATAAAACGATGTAATAAACAGCTGCAGGTTGTTAAAAGCATACAGAATCTACCAAAAGCAGTAGCTATATGCAGAAGTGAAATTACTAGTACACTGTTAAAAGAATCAAGTGAAGAAAATGTGTGCAAAATAATTCAAGTTATACAGTGCAATGAATGAGACAAGTCAGGATATATTGCAACAATTAAGAGTTGCTTGTTTTTTCAGTTTTTCCCAGTTAGGGGTCACCACAGCAGAACTCTGGTCCGCTAATGATTGGCAGTAGATTTTTATGGTGCCGAGTTGCCAGCCCGATGCCCAACCTTCAACGAAGGCACTCCCATTTACGCATGTCTTTCGAACACCACTCAACCTCTGGGAAGACATGCAGACTCCACACAGAAGGCACTCCAGCCGAGAATCGAACAGGATAACGTCTTGCTGTGAGGCAACAACGCTACCGCTGCATCACCACGGCTGTAAGGGTATGAAAGCATACGTGAGAATACAAAATGGTGCCTACAGAAAAGGACCTGCAATTTTAATTCTGGATTTATTGCAGCAGGTGTACTTGCACATGACAGGAAGCACTGTTTTGCCTTAAATTAAATCTTGGAGTCTGTGCTAGAAAATGGTACTTTCCTAAATCATAAAAATGGAGGGAGAAAAAAAAAAACTTCAACAGTACATGCTGCTGAAACAAAACACCAAAATGAGCGCTTGTGGGGAGATATTGTAGTTGAGGGCCTCACCAGATGCACAGTAGCAAGCCCCGCCCAAAACCCACCCCCTGATATGTCATTCATAAATATGCATTCCCTCAGAATGTACAACCAAAGAAAAAGTGCACTTGACATTGTAATATGACAGTAAATACAACAGTAAACCGTTTACCAGCATCTGTAACTGACAAGTTTTATTGCACTAATAATATATACTGTCTATATAATGTCTACTAATGCTCAATGTTTATTGTACCTCACTTGGAGCTTTTCTCCCTGGGCCTCTGCTGAAAATGGACATGAATCCAGTTGGACCAGCCCGGTCAACAAATGTAAAATAATAAAATACTAATAATCAACAAAGAAACGAAACCGTCAAAACACGCCGTCAGGCTTTTTACCGTGTAGCATTATAGTTCTCTGTCAGAGTCGGAATGCGATGGTTCACTGTCCCAATTAATGTACAAACGGACTCTTTTTATTTTTTTTTGGTGCAGGTGTCACAGCCGGCAATTCCTCAGTATCATTGGCAGAGCCTTTTACTAAGAACAGCTTTCCTGGGCGATACTGTATTAACCGTTTGTGTACATTTAATATTTTCATATCCTGTATGCACGAGCAAATTAAATATGCAGACCGGGTTGTCACTCAACTTGTGACACGCCCACTTCTGCACAAAACAAACTGGTGAGGCCCTCAACTACAATATTGTCGCTTGTGGGCACTAGTGAAATGAGAGACTCGTTACATCAGACTGAAATGCAGTTACTGGAATTAGAAAATATTGAACACAATGTAGATGCATAATTTAGACCAATTATGGCTAACAGGTGCATAATTTATCAAACACAGACAACAAATTTGACAAAAAATACAATATACTATGCCTCAGCCTTTGAATGCGGATCACCTTTGCAAGAACACCTTCATACTTACCCGCCATGAAGCCAATACCATTATTCTCTGCAACTTCAATTTCAACTTCCTACAACTTTCAAGCAGTAACTGTTTAAACTGCCCAGGCATGACCTTTTTCAACATACCCAGGAACCAAACTAGACCCAATCTGCTGTCTATTTCTTACTCCATCTTTCCAAGTTTACTACTACTAATAAATCCAATAAAAATTCTCCAAATAGATGCCCATACTTCAAACTTACGTGAGCACCCCAACCTTCTACTTCCCATGTAACAGATCTTCTGACAAAGCGATCAAAAATGACATGCAGTTAAACTGGTACCTTACCTTCTCCAACAAGTTCCAAATAAGTTGCAAGCCATATTTTTTTACCAAGTTTCTAAACCTTTAAAAACAAAAATACTTTTCAAGAGGAACCTTTGATGATTCCAGAGTTACAAAATTATCTCAATCACAAGCTTGAGCCTTCTTACGTTAGCCTACAAACTGTAGCAGAGTCCAAAGACATAAGGCATACCACATATACAAGAAAAATTAAGCTTATTTCTCGTCTTAAAATTGCCAGAAAAAAAAAAGGTTAGCATGAAAGTTACCGGAAAGAAGAAATTAAGTTAAATATCAATTTTCTCAAATAAATCTTTAAAAAAACACATTTTGCACACCGCCACCCACCTCAGCTCTTTCCAACCTCCATTAACCTTCAAGTTTGCTTAAATGGAGACAAGTTCCGAAAATCAAACTCCACATAAAAACAAATGGTAACTTGTGGAGGAAATAAGGCACCAAGAACTTTACCAAGATTTTAATAGTCCACAGCACGCAAACAGCTTTCCAACGAAAAATACACCAAGGTACACAGCACTAACGCAAAATCTCGACACTGCATTTTCGTTTAGGTCACTTCCTCAAATGCAATTGAATAATGAATCAGGGCATATTGTAGTATTTATACACAACCTGATGAAAATTAAACACTCAATTAAACAATTAAGTAATAAATATAATAGCAATAAGCAACCTATTTAAAACCATATTCACTAGTCAGCGCGTAAAACCTTACATGCAAACAAAATTAATAAAATACTATTCAACCACTTAACCTTTAAAAGTACATACATTTAAAAAAACACAGTTAAATAGCCAGACATACATATATATAAATTACAATTAATTGATAAATGAAGTTGATAGATAAATAAATAAATCTGTGTAAGCAAAACCTCATATACTTGTCAAACATTGCCATCTACAGGCGAAACTGAGATTACTGCAAAACAAGGAGATTTGCTTATTTATCTGTATATATTAGAAGCCTGAACATATAAAGAACTTGTATAGACATTTATATTCAATTTTATCCTTTAAAGTGCATCAGTGCATAATAAATAAATAATGAATAATCTTTCTAATAACATAGGTTATTAATAATCTTTTCCAATAACATCTCAGTTAAGTATTGTAATATCGGAGGAATATTTGGTTCTGCTGTATCAAATCCTTGTGCTTGATTCCAAGCACAGAATCTCTTCCATTTGTCAGCATAAGATTTTGTAGTACTAGGCCTTCTGGCTTCCAAAATGACATCCATCACAGCTTTACTGAGAGGTGTTGTTTGTATAACTACATGATCAGCCATGCTGCCAGGTTCAGTGTCTGTATTTGATTGTGCAGGATCTGATTGTTTTGCTGGGACAGTAGTTGAGGTCTTTGAGGTAAGATCCAAGCTGGGCATTGAGACAAGTTCCTTAGGATTGGGTACCAGTACTGGCGGGGCCAGTCTGGGGCAATTAGTATCATCTTTGGTTTCTCTTGTCTGACTTTTAGGAGGACCTTGGGGAGAAGAGGCAGAGGAGGAAAGGCGTAAACTGATAGGTTTTTCCAACTGAAGGATAGGGCATCCACTTTCCATGCTTGTCTGCGACAAGTCCTTGTGCAGAATCTTCTCAACTGATAATTTTGAGGAGAAGCAAATAGATCTATGTCTGGGCTCCCCCATTTCTGTGTTATCATACTGAAGACTTGTGGATTTAGTTTCCACTCGTGAGGATCCATAAGGTTTCTGCTTAAATCGTCTGCCAATGTAGTTTGTTTTCCTGGCAGGAATTGAGCTTGAAGATGTATTTGGTAGGTCAAAGCTGTGTCCCACAGTGCCATGGCTAATCTGCAAACGTGGTATGAGTGTGTGCCTCCTTACTTGTTTATATACCACATGAACGTCTTTATCAGAAGTTGTCCTGGATGAAGTAAATCCTTGAAGGCTGTTGGGGCATTTTGAATAGCTAGTATCTCTTTCTGGTTGATATGCAGATGCATTTGTTTTGGGGTCCATATGCCCTGAATGCATCTTCCTGCCATGTGTGCCCTCCAAGCATAATCCGATGCGTCTGTTAAGGTTTGGCTGGCGGGGTGGTGGTGGTGGTAAAGGGCCGTCCCATGTTTTGGTGACATGCCTTTGCCCACCATAGAAACTCCTGATGAAGGCAGGGTATGAGAGGATTCATTGCTTCCAGACTGTGAGAATGTTGACTTCATAAACTTTCCAGGTACCACTAAAGTTTCCTCATATGCAGTCTAGCATATGGAATCAGTAGGATGCAGGATGCCATGAAGCCCAGAGCCTGCAGAATTTACCTTGCAGATAACTGGGTCTTTGTTGCCATCAGTTTGAAGTAAGTAGTCAGTTGCCTAAGCTTGTCTGGCGTGAGGTAAGCCATCTGGGCAGTTGTACTCAAGCTTGACCCAGGAATGTTATCTTTTGTGAGGGTACCAGTTGTGACTTCTTTTCGTTTATTGTGTACCCTAGGCATGTCAGAAGCCCTTTCACAAACGCCAGATGTTGAAGTAGAATGTCCTTGTTCTCTCTGAATTAGGCAGTCGTCCAAGTATGGATATATTTGTATTCCTCTTTGTCTGCAAAATGCAATTACTGGTGCCAGGCACTTTGTAAAGACCCAGGGCGCAATAGATAAGCCAAAGGGCAGTGCAGAGAATTGGTAATGCATTAAGCCAGCCTTGAATCTGAGGTATCTTCTGCACAACTGTCTTATTGGGACATGCAGGTATGCCTCTTTTAGGTCTAATGTCACCAGCCAGGCATTCTTGCCCAGCATGGGCAGAAGCTGCAGCAAAGTCAGCATTTTGAATTTTGGAATGTCCAGGTATGTGTTCAAAATCGATAAGTTCAGTATTGGCTGCCAGGCCTTGTCCTTTCTGGGTACCAAGAACAGTCTTGAGTAAAAACCTTGTTCTTTTTCCTGTTCTGGTACTATCTGAATGGCCCCCATATCCATGAGGGACGTAACCTGTTTCTGTGCCTCTGCCCATTGGTTTTTGGCAGATCTGGCCAACCATGTGCCATTGGCAGTGTGTGGAAATGGAATCTGTATCCCTGTGATACGATGTTTAGTACCAGTTTTCGTTTCTCCTACTTCATCAGATGTGGCCTGCTTCCAAAGCCAACACCTTTTATAGTGCTCTATAAAAGGTGTTAGCTTTGGAAGCAGCCCACATCTGATGAAGTAGGAGAAATGAAAACGTACTGTGTATTTGGAGGCGTTTATGTGAACTGTTTGCGGCTTGTGGATTAAACTTCTGTTTCCTGTGGCAGCTTCGGTTCTATGCTTTATTGTTTTACCTTCTGGGTCATCATACTGTCTAATTTCAAGGAATAGATAATTCCTGATCAGAAGAGGAATCAGAAGAAATAGAAACCTGATCTGAAGATTCATAGTCAGTGTCTTGCCTAGGCCTCTTATCTGGAGGGGGATGGGTACCCCTGATCAAGGTAATAAGGTCTTCAGCTATTTTGATCATCTGTTTTTTTAGGCATAGAGGCCTGTGCACGTGGCTCATGCGTCAGTTTTTTAGTTTTAGAAGTTGCTTTTGTTTTTGGTTTTGCAGCTGTTGTCGGTTTGATATACAAATGTTGAGGTCTGAATACACCTTCAGAAGCCAGTGCCTGCTCAGCGGCTCCGGACCCATCTGAGGGAGATACATCCGTCGGTCCATTACCTTGAGTATCTTGCGGCATGCCGGACTCCCCACGGGTGTCGGTAGAGGCCTGAGACTCGAAGGTAGCGGGTATCAGGGGCTGCGAAAGCACCTCACTGAGTACCGGTGAACCGGCGACTGGCTTAGGAGAAGCTTCTTCATCGGTTTTGGATCTCAACTGCCTTTCTCTGTCCTTTTCTTTGCATTTTTATGTACTCCGGTAGTCGGATTGCTATCCGACGACATTTCTGGGTAGTTAAATCTGTTTCCAAAATACTTAGATGCAAAAATATACAGACGCTTAATAGTGTGTTGGTTAAATCTAGCATAAAACTGACAGCCAGGCATGTTGTGATCAGGGCCTAGGCAAGGAATACAGTATAAATGGAAATCCTTTTGAGGCATTTGCTTTCCACAAGTAATAAAATTATTAACTTTTTCTGACATCGGTAAAAAGCAAGAAATTTCAATGG